>NC_136004.1:11739311-12039311 GCF_048128805.1 Centroberyx gerrardi
GACCTTTGATTTAATCTCTCAGATAATGAGTAGGCTATTTCAGGACAAAAAGGGAAAACGTTTTTTGCAATCTCTTGAACCCTCTCAAAAAGGGGGATTTTCAAATGTGAAAAAGGACTGTACTGCCCTTTGAAATAAGTTTTTATTGCATTGGGTCAACACAACAATTACTTTGGAGAGAGAGAGATAAATAGCTAGATACTTTGGTAGATAGAATAGATAGATAGATAGATAGATAGATAGAAAGAGAGAGAGAGAGAGAGAGAGAGAGAGAGACAGAGAGAGAGAGAGAGAGAGAGAGAGAGAGAGTTGTGCCATGCCAGCTGAAAACCAGACAGCTGTCAGAGAGCAGTGTGCCTCAGCTGGAGTCCTGAACACAAACACAGTCTGTAAATGGCTGTTGTGGTTTTACAGTCAAGACTGAGATATAAAAGTGGAGAGAAGATTATCCATGACAACACAATTGCTCTCACAGCTACAGCAGTGCAAGGCTGTCATAACTCCTCACATTATGGCACGAGCCGAACCTGCTGCGCTGATGCGTTTCAAATGATATAACACAGTATTTGAGCGTAGTCAATGCATATAGGCTGCTGTACACATGAATAAGTAGTAAAAGTAATAACTTGAAATAAATCACATTTTTGAAATAAATCACACATAGTAGCATAAGAAATGGGAGATAACTAATTTTATATTATTTATTGCAGAATCTTTGAAGAGCTGTACTGCCTGAACATACAGCTGTCATCTAATCTAATGCAGAGAAATGACCCGTTCTGCATTGGCAAGCAGTGCATTAACGCAGAGGCCTATTAATTCATTCAACAACTGTCTCCCATTCCTTAACGCTGATGCAGTAAGTAAGTAAATAAGTAGAGTTGAACTGGACTCAACTGTGGTTGTGCTGTGGCAGGGGGCGACCCAGGGGACGGCCATGTAAAGACCAGCTCCGGGGCCTGAGAACAGGACTGGAATGTCACTGCACCGATTCACAAGCAATGCACATTGCCACAGCTGGGATGAAAATAAACCCCAGAGACATCATAAATAAATATATAGGTTTAAGCAAGGATCTCTTGTTTTCCTGTTTAGAAAATATACCTTGCGTCTCCAGGGAACGGGTCTTTGAAGAACGCAGCAGTGCTGAGGATTCCCATTGGTCCGAGCTGAGTTCCCACAAACTGCTATTGGCCTCAGCTTCGTATGGGTGGGTGGGTCTGTGTGTGTGTGTGTGTGATTAATCATGCTGGTGTAAAGAAACCCAGACCTTTCCAAGTTCACAATGGTCTCATGTACCCCCACCCCTCGCCCCCGCCACCTCCACCCCATCCCCACCCCAAGTCCTCATTTCCCATTGTCTCCTCCAGTAAAAACAGCCTGCGTTATCTCCTGGATTGCTGATAATGCCGGTGGAATAAATGCGGCACTGTTTGTTCAGCCATTATGGACAAAATTCACCAGAAAAGCCTTCGTACATTGCAGGCACTATCTGACTGAAACTCGTTACACAAGTCTAAAAACAGAGCTTGTTCTCCTAGAAGCCATGTAGGCCAGCTGCGGCGACGCTGCCCCCTGGGCTCAAACCACAGTTTGTTGATCACCGACAGCAGCGTTTCATCATATTTTTGAAGTTGCGTAACTCATTGACTGATAAGCATGCAGCCCATGGTAACTAATCAGTGAATAGATTACAAATATTGACTTTGCATTCATTTTTCCCTTCAAACAGACAGACAGACTGCAGGTGGATGCGGGGTTCAGGGCAAGAAGGTGAGAGGTGAGATGCAGGTATATCTGATTTGGAGTGAAAGCCCAGAGGAATCTGATGATCTGACGTCTGGGTTTACAAAGGGCGCCTGACTCGAGCAGCATACCATCCCACAGACCCAGGTCACTCCCTAAAGCCCAGGAGAGACGACACTATACAGCAGTTTACTACTGGGGAGGAGCAAGCGGCTCGTCCTCAGACCACACACAAGCAGCTGCTTGCTACGGCGGATAAGCAGCGTCTGCCGCCTCGATCAAACACACGCTATTTCTGCTCACCACAACAAGGCTTATAAGACACAGGCTCCTATTACAGTAGCTATAGTTAACATCCCTTACACTGGAATTTCATCCATTCATCAATTACGCTGACGTCATCTAAGAAGCTTGCTCAATGTATAGAAAGCCATGGGCCTGCGTTCATATTTTTTTTTGTAGAATCAATCACCGTATTGTATGTGTGTCTTGGTATCCTGTCAGCTGTGTGGAGGCTGCTCATTGTTGGACTCAGGGTGTGGGGTTCCTGTTGCAGAGAGGGGAGCAGAGCTATAGGACTGTGTGTTGAGGGACCGCTGGGAAAGAAGACTGGCCGCTGGACAGCTTAGCAGTTGTCTCACGTCAGCCTCACTGACTCACACCCACTCACCCACTCTCTTACCAGGATGGCTGGCCTAGAAAAGTCAAACAAACATGAGGAACGCGATACACATAAAAGCAGTCCATCACGTCGCCTTAACGCAGCTTTCATGCATGTTGAAATACAGTTTTTGGTGGTGTCGGTGATAGGCTTTGGGGTCAAAGTGTGGTCAGCTGCAATCGCGCCATCTGGGCTCTACCTGCTGCGGGACCCACAGATGGAAGCCGAGTTTACACAGCACACACGGCCACAGCATTCATTCAACAGGCCGACGTGGAGAGCTGGAAATTTCCTTTGTGCCGTGATCGCACTGAGGGATAAAAAAAGCTCAGTGAGGAAACCTGATTCGCTGTGGTCTGGAGATTCTCAATGGCAAGTCTGAGAGTATACACCTGTTATGAATTAACACATAGATTGATACACTGTGCGTTCATGTAGCGGTATAATCTTAACGATTAGGAATGCAGAAATAGTAACTTTGTATGAGCTGGGCATCTAGGAAGTAGAAACATGCAGCCATTCATCACATTTCATTATACAGAGACACTGGATGTGTGAAGTGGAGAATTTTTTACTTTTGTTTGACCATGGAACCTGACAAAGAAACTCTGGGCTGAGAATATTACTTAATCTATTATGTATCCTATTTCTACCCTCTTCATTTTGTCCCTTTTGCCTCAAAAAAAAAAAAGAAAAAGAAAAAGAAAAAAAAAAGACAGCTCTGTTTTGTAACATGGGTGGCATGTGATATGAGATGGAGACAACATGCAATCTACAGTGAGATCAAATGTGTCACACACCTACTGAAGAATGTGAAAAATGCAGCTGTCATCAGACAGTGGGCTGACAGTGAAGTCGGAGGCAGCCTGACTGATCTGACTTGACCTGATGATGCAGACTCATATGGCTGATTGGCCTGGTGCTGATGTAGATGGAAATCATCTCATCTCTCACAGCCAGCTAGTTAACCAGCCAGAACACACAGCATGTGCCAATCCCACTCCTTGTTACCAATAATGATAAAACACCAAACAGGATGCGGCTGGCCCCCGCTGTGCTCAGTAACACTCACCCTGCCTCTCCAGCATCATAATGGCTTTGGCCTAAGCCTAGACCTGTCCTACCTGGCAGCAGGATGGATGTGATCCACCCACCATGCAGGGGGAGGATAGGGGAATGCTGGAGGGAACCAAACAAACAGCTTCCCAGGAGACTCTAAAACGAGTAGGAAGCATGATTTTGTTCTCAGATAAAGGAGGAATCCAATTAGAAGACACTCTGTGGGACATCGGGAAAGAGCGATAAAGCAAAGAGCAGAGCTCAGTACTGAAAGAGCAGAGAGCACCGCAATTTGACAATAACACAAGTTATTGCCAAGTTAAATCTACATTAAAAATAGAAAACTGTCCTCAAACTCATTTGAATTTATAGCTATAAATTACCAGTGAATTTGCAGACTCCACATTGGGAGAAACCAAAATAGAATGAGATAACACTAAGCCTATTCAGAGACTCATGAAAGAAAAGCTCAGTTGGTTTCCCATGGCTTATTGTAGATATGGGCATTAGTTCTCTTTATGGGTGTCCTAAAAAGACATGAGAGATCACTGAAGCGTATCTAATGAACTTTTTATTTGTGGTGTTAACTCTAGCTGTGCTCATCTCTTCACAGCACACTCTCACAAGACCTTGTATAGATTAGTGTGTAGGCTTTATCATCCATCCTATTAAGGCTAAGTGGCTCATGACAATGGACAGGATAATCAGATAACTTAATTTGATTTAAACTACTGACCCTACCTACCTCTGCCCCTTTCTGGGAAGGACTTCTGTGTGGAATCACACAATCGCAGACCAATATCAAGATTAGTCCCTGAACTCCAGCAGCCTCTCAACCCGCCTCTTCGTCCACATGTCTGGATCCTGACTTGGAAAACTGGCTACCGTTTCAACAAAGCATGGAAAAATGGTTTATGGACAAATATTTGTTTTCACTTTGGCCGCTTACATCCTTCATTTCTCTGCCCCCACACAGAAATATCACCTTGCACACTGGGGGGCCATCATTGCAAAATGGATTGTGAAGATGGCTTTTTGCACAACAGGCACTTACACATACAAAGATGGGTGTGAGTATTTGCACGCACGCATGCACACACACACATGCAGAGTGCACATATATACGTGAACAAAAATTCTGTGCATGGGTGCACATCTAACCATGGCCTGTTGCTCAGCTTAATCTTTGACCAGAGGGTACAGCAGGATGACAGATGAGCCTGCATGGCTCAGGACTCAGTGGCAGGAGCTACACTGTGTATGAACAACACCAAACCTACAGTAAAATTCCACATGTTGAACTCTTCATCATTATTCCATGAATGTGCACCGTGAGGCCAAGCTACGGTGAGCGAGACATGGGAAAGCACCAAATTCAATCTCAAGTTTCAGGTAGTAATTCACTTCAACTCCAGTGAGTTGAAGTTTTCACATCCCATGAATAGCACTAATTAGGTTCATGAGCCTTCTCTCCTGTCCCTTGAAGGCCGATTTTGCAACCAAAACAATTTGCTCATGGCATGGAGGAAAAACAATAACAAAAACAGTAAATCGGGAAAAACAGGACAAGGCTCAAATCACAGGAATGGGAAATTGCTGGAGGCATAAACATGGAAATTAAAGAATTTCATTCTTACCACAGTCCTATTTTTGTAGCACAAGAGAAATAGATCATTTTTAATATAATACTGCTGACCAGCCTGATAAATATAAGATACACAGAAAGAGTCCGAGAACCAGAAAAAGCAATTGCTCTCATATCTCAGTAAATAACTTCCCCTTGGCTCTAGACCACTCATTTAGCTTGGCTCTGCTATTTGGCGTCATTAAAATCTGCATATAAGGGGACAATTCTACTCGTGACCCCAGGTCTAATCTGTCATCTCAGGGCTGCAGCAGCAATGGGAAGCAGAGATATATGCAGCAGACGGACTGAGGGACAGGGAAACACACACACAAAAGATTTAGCTGTGAGAGGGTGAGAGGTGATGGATAGGTGGGCACTCAGCATTCAAACTGCTCCAGTGCATGAAACACTCATTTCCTGATGTGTCTTGTATGATCACAGACAGGTAAAATTATACTTGCACTCTGTGTATGAGCACTATCTATCCTATTTAGACACATTATTGTGGCACATGCCTAAAATTCCTTTGGGTTCTCATTTATAAAGATCGCTGCTTGGTGCACATTATGAGCAATCAGATTTCCATCTCGGCTTCACCCAGTATCACACACTAACAGCTGATCCATTTCTGAGCAGCTGAGAAATACACAAGCCAAGCAAACTGAGGTAATCTTGCCCACCTCTTTGTATTGTCTGCTGCTGATAAACTGGTAATTAGAGCGGCAATCAAAGTCTCGATGACACGTAATCCCATTACTACTCTGCTACTGTCGCTGTCCTAGACCGTAATCAACACTGTGTAATCCTGGTTCCATTTCCCACTTCTCTAGCCCGTGGCTGACCTTGCTGACACTGCCTGCATCCAACCAACTGGACTGAATGGACAGTGAGGTGAATAAATGAGCTGTAAATCTGTAAATCTGTGGTGGATTTTGAGTGAGAAAGGATGTGGATATCAACACAGATGTGAAATATGAAATGCAACCACCTGACTCTCCTCCATATCCTATTTTATTGCTTTACTGAGGTATCTGATGGAGAGGAGAGCTGTTCCATGTTGAGATGAGAGCCTCTTTATGCCATGCCACTAAAGCATGGCAGCATTTACTGTGACTACTATTCTGGCTCAGCGGCGAGCCCAGTATACTCTAATGGCTCACGGATAGCAGGACGTGTTTCTCCTGCCCTGTTGTTTTTTTTCCCCACATAATGAGGATTGGTTTCCCCTGTGCAATGAGATGTCCTGTTTGCATTTTTGGGCTGGTACTCTGACTGCTGGCCTCGCTGCAAAGGCAGAACCAAACACAGGGACTGGCTGTTCTATTTTAGAAGTCAGAGGAACAGGTCTAAGCTCGTCGTTGGCCTACATATACCATTAGCAATGTGAGCAATGTTCCAAAGCAAAAGGAAGCCGGCTGCAGAGATGCTATCGCGGGCCGCACGCTCATGTTTTCACGCCACTTCTGGCCCTCTCCCGTCTAAACCTGGAGCCTAAAACCCTCTTGTCTATCTTCTCCTTCAAGCTTATCCCTCATCCACCCTCCTGACAATTTCGCATTCTGACATTCTCCTCCATTCTCCTCCATTCTCTGTCTCCTTTCTGCTCTCTCTGTCTCCCCAGTGCAACTCAAGCATAAACTGGCCAGTCAAGATTCTTGTGAACATGCAGGTAAACAAGCCATGTTGAATCAGAAAGCAGCGCTGAGGTGTGTCTTTCTGTTCTAATCTTAGTCCGACTGGTATTGAGGTGAGCATGTCAAGGGACTTGCGTGCAGCACAAGTATTTAGGAACAAAGGAAGGCAGATGCCTGCTGCCCCCTTCTCCCGTTATCTCTAAAGCCCCCTGGGATCACCAGCAGGGCAACAGAGACTGACACCAGGCTTTCCCAGCGAGCAACACAGACCCTGGTTTTATTTTATGAAGTATAGTCCAAAATATAGTCATAATGCTACAGTATGTCGTTCTTCTGAATGAGGGATCATTCAGTAGTAGATTACACAATCCAGTTCCCCTTCCTCTACATTTCCTATGCTCAGCTTTATCTCCAATCAGCATGTTAAGCCTTCTTACAATATGCATTGCATGGCGCCAGGGGCTGGGACTTCCAACGAACTCTTTAGACATGCAAAGAGCAGAAACTCTTCGAGAGACACCAGGAGACGCTGGAAACAGGGAGAAGTGGTTCTAGTGGTATTAGTCTGTTAGTGTGTTTCCCCTCTTTTTGTCTTAGGATAATGCACTACATGGAAACGTTATACATGAATAAATATGTGGCTCAAAGAATTGTAAGGATCTGACATATAAAGATGATACACTTTCTCATTAAAAGATTTCACTCTAGGAGGTACAAACAACGATATCAGGTGAGCTTTAAAATATATCCAATATCCAAAAACTGCATAAAACCCCCCCGAGACCTGAGGCCATGTTGACATGGTGCCATGTTGTTAGGTTCTCAGCAAAGCCGGTAATAATGGCATCTGCAGTAAGCTAGTGTTATTTGATGGGGCAGTGATAGGCCGTGGGTAAGAGCAATTAGAGTTGAAAAGTACAGGCCATAAAAGGATATGTAAAGGGCCTGCAAATAAAAAAGTAAAGGCAAACAAAATAAACAACAAACAAAAAAAGGAAAAATGCGCATTATGATAGAATGCTGAGCAAATTCCTCGATCTATACTGTAGATTCTGCAGCTGCTGTGGGCTCAGTGCAAGGCATCCCACCAGCATGTTCCTACTCTCAGGAGACATAGTGTTAGTCTATAGGGCCCGCTATGCCACTCCTGTAATATTTCTCCAATTATACTGTGACCTGCCTGTGCATTTCATGGGTGTTGGAGATGGAATACATCACCCCATGATGTCAAGAGAAAGGGATCAACACACAGCGTTCAGTCGGCTCTTTATCGTGACCGAGCCAGAAATGTTGGTGGTGTCTCAGTCCAACAGGCCTGATAGTTAACCAATACGCAGCCAGAGATAAGAGTCCTCACAACCCCCGCCGCTCCTCTGGGGACTGCTAATCTAGCATAAGAATATGCTGAACAACATTGACACCTACACATGTACGTAAATATCCCTTTTTCCATGGACGCTGAAAAATAGAGAGAGAGAGAGGACATATTTGTCCTCCACCCACCCACCTGGTCCTATCTGCCTCTCCATCTCCAAGCCAGTTCCTTCCTGAATGCCCTCTTGCCCTGCATCTTTTGTTTCTCCTGTACATGGTCTCATACCACTCCAGGGAGGGGCAATGCATTTGATCATTTCTTCAACTTGCTTAGTGTCAACGGGTTTGCCCTCTGAGTGGTATTTACATCTGTATGGTGTGTGCTACTGTTGGCATGATATACCTTCAGTGAGTCTGTGTGTGTGTGTGTGTGTGTGTGTGTGTGTGTGTGTGTGTTTGTAAGATATAAATAATGGAATGCAGCACATAGGTTTTCAGGGTTTCAAGGGGAGTAGGAGTTCAGGGTTAAAGGTTAAGGAATGAATGTAAGTCAGAATAACATTGTCACAATTTTAACACAAGGATGTGTCCTTGTGTGTGTATGTGACATCTGGCCCAAGTGTACAATATGCAAAGCAATTTGTTGTATCTGTATTATCAGGTGAGTCACCACATAATCATAATGAAGAATGTCCAGGTCACTTGAGGCGTCTCACATGATCCTTGGCCTCGCCAGATGAACTGCAGCTTTATGAAAAACAGCATTTTGGAAGAATTATTCAGAAAGCTTTCCCTCTGACCCTAAAATACAATTATTATAAATGACTTGGTCTGTAATTAGGCCACTTAACATGGGTGGTGGGGTGCAAGGCGAGCTACAATGCCCCGCCTTAAAACTCTGTGTCCAGTGCACTGTGCACACAAATACACGACAAGCCGGTGGAAACATTTGGTTACTGCAGCATGACGACTGCGGACGCGGGCCAGTCAAAAGGGGTTCTGTGAGCCTGAATAAAGGGTGTTTGTGTTCCTGCTGCAAAAAAACATCTTAAGGCTGATTGACGGGCGTCCCACATCTTAATTATTAGAAGATGGAATTGGGCCAACCAGAGAAAATGGGTGGTACACCTGGTTGATGAAGCTCAGGCCTCGGTCTCAATCCACTGGACTGTGATGTGCAGCGAGGCCCAAACTGTTCTCTCTTGATGACGCTGGGCTTTGACATTAGTCTGGAAAATTAGTGTCTATATCTTTCCTTCTTTCACTACGACTGTGCAACAGATATTTTATGTCGGAGCATGCCAACATGTCACACTAGGTAATGTCTGCGTAGTGTCTAATTCTTCACTAATGTTTAGATGTCAGAGCAGGAGAGTCTGTGGGCTGCTGCGGCTGCAGAAGCAGTTGCTCGCAACATTATAAACAGCCTTGAATATACAAACCTGGTATAATAAACAGAACAAGGCACAATTTAACTGGTGGCAGTGTATCGCAATATGAAAGCTGTCGTATCTGAAGCTTGCAATCGCTGGATGGATAAGAATGGACAGCAATTCCAGAAACTACTCATATCTTGACATCTTGAACATGGTGTTCATAGTGTAGAATCTGTTCAAACCTGTCTTGGATTCACAAACAATTGCTCTGCATGGGTCTTATCATTTTACAGCTAATACCAAGCTATAGCAAGAGCGGTGGCGTTTTAAAGACCATTTCATGAGCAGGCAATCTAGGCGCTTAATTTTACCCTTATCTATCAGAATCAGTATGTTTTTTGTGAGGTTCTTTACAGCCCACTATGTCATCAACATTGATTTTGTCATGTTATAGGTAAGTTAAGATGAAACTTTATTGATCCCCATGGGGGAAATTAGGTGGTTGCAGCAGCAAAAGTAATAGGATTCAGCAGGGAGTTACAATTGTTACTGCATTTACTTACAGTTGTTACGTTACTAGCAGTCACAACTGCTTAAATATGGATTACTAAATTAGAAATATGTGCTATATGTATAAATGTTAGATTAATAAATAACAGATTTTCCAAACAAATAAACAAAAATCCAAGTTCATAAGTTGTCTGTTGTTATTCTGGAGTTTACTCCCCCATATTTGACCAGCATATATGTGTCATTGTTGTGCCTCTATTTGACCTTTCTATGCTCAATTAACAGTGGCTGCTGTTTTGTCTCACATTCCTCTTTCGTACTGACAAGATTGTCATCGCTCCAGTCGTCAAGATTTCCCCCTCCTATGATAAATCTTAGTTTGTCTGGTATGTTTGCCTGACAGAGTTATTACTGGTGAGTCTCACCTGGACGCACACTGCCATCCATAATCCAGTAGGATCATAGGTGGTATTCAGCCATTACGATGATTAATGTCGACTAAACTCCCACTGACTGCAGAGGGCCAACATGGTGCTGACACCGGCTCTTGTCATCTAACCCAGGGGACCAAACGATGAGCTGAACCAGAACCACCGCTGCCACAAAGCGTCTCCCTTCTCTCTCCGTCTGCCTCTCTCTCTGGCGCCAGCACCCTGCCCTACTGCCTTCCTCACTGTGACACTGATCTTGAAGATGAGCAGAGGCAAACTGATTCTCTTAAGAAGATCTAGAGCCAGTGTCAACCTTTAACCCTAACTTGCCTCATGTGAGACTCATGACAAAGCTTGTGACTTTATGGATCTTTTTATTTATGTTGTGTATTCTAACGGCCAAAGCTAACAGGCTTGTAGACTTGTCATCTCCCAGCCACCTGCTTCTATTTAAGAGTGAGAGCTTGATGTGAATATTTGTCTCCGATATATCACAAAAAAACTGAATATGCTTCAAGTTAAGGGTTAAAGTGAAAGGCAGGTCACATTTAATTGTTTCATTGTTTACCAAATAGAAACACCCACATGCTTGTCCTAAATAGTGTGTGACAATGCTTTGCTTTAGAAACTAGCAGAACGAGATACTCTTTTTTTCTATAAAACCAAAATAACGGGCCCCTTGGCTGTAGTATGTGTACTGTTTTGGGCACAAGGTAACTCTTGTTCATTACAAGCTGTGAACTTATCCTGCATGGTTACTCCCAAAGAAAACACCAGCAAGGCTTCCTACGTGTTGAAGAATGGAGATTTAATTAACAGGTTGCCTAAAGGAGAGGTGCTATGGAGGAGGATTTCCCTTAGTTGATTGCAACTTGATTGACAACTTCATAGGTCATCAAGTTGACACAAACAATACATTTCTGACTGAGCAGCCTATGCAACTGGTTTAGAAAAAGGAACCACACATAAGCATGATCACTTGTCTGGGATCTTGAAAATGTGCCAAATAAAAAAAAAATGAACAATAGGATATAAGAACATGAGTGAAAACATCTTTAGGGTGTTTTTCAGAATGAAATACTTAAGATAGCCCCAAAAAAACCCTGATGATGTTGCTTCTCCCCTGTGCAAAGGGGGACCGAGGACATTGGTGTGTCCCTGCAGTGTTGCAGCCTCCAGAAACCCCAGCATGTGGTTCCACTCAGAGCGTAATGAGTGCGATTTCCCCACGACATGATAGTTGTGGAACGGCGAACAGCTCGGTCTCCGAAGCGGCCGCCTCTCACCTCCACACATGATCTCATACCACATCTGCTGGCAGAGGAGCTGCTTGTGGGCTTCAACCCCCCACAGGATGCACACAGAAGGAAAATACTTTCTCTGCTCATCTGTTTTTAGGTCAGGTGGAATCATTCCCAGGATTCATTTTCTTCAAATTCTTCATATATATTACTATGCATATTCCATTCAGAAATAATCTCAAAAACTGTATAATTTAACCAACTGATGCAGAAATTGTGTTGTAGATATACAGCACAAATTGCAAGCTCATGTGTAATTATGTGTTTTTATGACTGTGATATGACATACAGTAGAGCTGTCCTGAGCGCTGCAGGGTCTGAAGTTGTGTTTTGCACTTGCAGCCACTCCCTCCCCCTCCCTCCGCTCTTGATTAGCTTCTCCAGCTAATGGAGAGTTTCCTGTGTAAAAGAAAAAATGCCATCAGACAAACTCACAGAAGGCATTTGTAAACCTCGGATGTACAGAAAAGTCACAACAATCGAAAAAAAAAAAAAAAAAAAAGTAAAGCTGTGGTGTGTGTGTGAAAAGAATGGCTTATATCTTCTATAAAATGATTAGCTCATGTCAGCTGTATTTTGATCAAAAATCCTTAATGTAGTAGAGCTCCAGTGTGTGTGGGAACATGAATATAAAACTGACTGTGCAGGCGCTGTTGGACTGAAGCTGGAGCCCTTAATAAATGGAATAGCTTGACCCCTTTTGTATTGCTTATTCATATTCATACCTCTGGCTCCTGTTCCACTTTTGTTTGACAGGATGAAGACATTAAACTTCCCTCTAGTCTGCTCCTTGAAAAGCAATGGTAGGCACTTCAGCAGATCCAAACAACACCTTGAGAGGTCACTCAATTCAAAAAATCCACATAATGTGTTAAACAAATGGCCTAAGATCAGTATTGGTGAACATCTGATGTCGCCAAGATTTCCACCCTAAGGCTTTCTCCATTGGCAATGAGTGGGAGAGTTATTGTGTGGACTTTTCCAAGCATGGGAGTGTTGGCTCTGGCCAGATGGATTGCGCTGTGAATTGAAATGTAAGCTTGTAAACTCCAGATGGCTAACAGAGTTCAGGCCATTGCTATATGCTGCACTCAGACAGAGGAATACCAGTAGTTTTTCGAATACAAGCTGATTGGATCACATCATCGTTGAGGTTTCCATGGCGAGGAAAGGAAACATTCCCAGGGTACATGCGGGGAGGGAGCGTGTAATAAACAGGCTTTCTAAAGCTTTGCGACCGCTCCGATGACTTACAGCCTGCCATCCTGAACTGAGCAGGTCCTGCAGCGCTCCGCAGTCTGTAAATCGGGTTTTCTTTCTATGAAGAATGGATGTGCGCTCAAATCTCTCTCCAGAGATACGGCTCGCTCCACAAAAGGCTGGGAACAGGTAACAGTGACACAAACATTTCAGTGACGCATTGCGTATTGTTGGTGGGAGCGTAATGAAAGTGTATTGAAAGACCATGTTAGTCTGAAGGATTTGCTCATGATGCTGCTGATGGTTTGGAGGACAGACATAACACATTCGGCCCTTTTGGCTAAATTACATAATATATAATATAAAACCATGGACTATTGTTCATCAACTAAGTGCAATAGTCTTGTCAGTCCAGTATAGTGCATGTAAAAAGTTGTGTAAATATGTAATATAAATCATATCTCGATAGGGGTTTGCCTTGCACAGCGCACTAATGTTCCCAACAGTCCTTACGCTGTAACGGTGAGAAAGCTGCCGAGGCTGATTCCACTATCAACAGCTCAGCTTGTGCCAGTCGCCATGCTTGACTAGACTAGGACCGGCTCCAGATCCACCAATGGCATCTTCTCACGCAAAGACAAATGAGCAGCTGTCAAGCTTGTCAGCTCCACAGTGGCGACCCTCGTCTAACGCCGTCAGATGGGGCCTCTTGGTCATCAAGTCTAAAAAGGGTTCAGTGTTTTGCTTTTGTCCACTTTTCCGTCTCTGAATGCTCTCCCAACTTCACCACTTCCTCTCACATGAGCGACAAAAAGACCTGAGATCCATTAAAACCTAAAAGGGGGGAAAAGGGGAAGAGGGACATCAAAAGGTCCAGTGCGTACAAATATATATATCATGATGACAAAGAAAAGTACATGTTCTAAATACAATTTGATTAAACGTCTCTTAGGTTCTCTCTCACGATCATTTGTTTCAGAGGTGACATTTATTGGTAACAAATAAGTACAGATGCAGACAGCCAGCTTTCCACCTACACACAAGAACACTGTGTGCTGTTCAATGAAAAGAAGAAAGAAAGAAAAATAGAGACAGTGTCTTGCTGTAATGCTCAGAGTCTCCAAAGTAGATCATCTGTCATGATGCATTTAATAACCCAGGTATCATGCTACGCTCTGAATACAATCCCCATTGGAAAATCCATAAAGAACTTCATATTACAGATACCGCATACCTAGTCAGCTTTCTGAGCAACGATGCCACTCAGCTGATCTCATGTTTGATATCCTTTGGTAAAGTTTCCCTAAAAGTTTTTTGTGTGATAAAATAATGATGTGCTGGCAAAATGCGGGGACACATAAGTGTACGGTATGTGAACGTGTCAAATGACAAGTAGTGAAATGAAGAAACCGCCTCACTTTGTAGCTATCAATCAATCAAAAATCACCATTCAGGATGAATCATCTGTAAAAACCGCCTCATTACCAACAAATTAATTCTTATCTCTCTATGTATTCATTTGGATATCCTGTAATTAACTTAATGAAAGAGTAATGACAAGTGAAAGAAACCAAAACACTTGGTAAGAGCGCTCAGAGCTGCTGTTGTAGAGCTGACCAAAGAAGGAACTCCTCGATGACAGTCTTACACGCAGCACGCCTTCAGATGTCTGAAGTGAATAGCATGGAAGGCATTTGCTTGATTGTTCTTCCTCAATGCACTGGCTCGCCGCGAGATAGCAATCTATTATTTTCTTTTAGTGCTTTGAGTACTAAGTCACAGGGAGGGCACTGATTTCCTGTTCTCTGCAGTTGGGGGTGTCTCGTCCCTTGTGGTCTGCAAATTGTGTTACAAATAAACCTTTAGAAACACTTCCAGGACAGGAGACCTCTTGCTAAATGTGACAACTATGTGCTTTCCTGGATTACAGTATTAAATTAGAGATAATGAGCTGTAACCAAACTTGACAACTGGAATAGCAACATGGCAATATGAACCATTTTTAAACCTAAATTAAGTTTTATTTTCATTTTGAAATGTAATATAATGAAAGAGCTTATTTTTGCTTTTATTGCAAAGGCACAATGCATTCAAATCAATGAAAAAATTATGTCAAACCCTTGGAAGCGTCTGTCTGAGACATTCTGGGATGTGGTTGCATCATTTTATGACCAGAGTAGGAGCCAGTAGGGAAAAAGTCATGGGTCATAGTCTCACAGAGACAAGTCATGGGTTAACAAGCTGCATAGTTCATTGTGCAATAAGACATCAGCGAGACTAAAGAGTGAAGGGCTGACGGTCATTACCTTACTGTAAACTTATTAGTAAACAATGTTCAATAGTTCAGTGTTAGTGTGTGTGTTGCAAAGATCATTTAGAAGTTTTGATATTGAGAGATTTTGCACACATGCCTGGGTGGCCTGAGAATAAGCGGAATAGCTCAATTATGTGTATGTATGTGTGTGTGTGTGTGTGTGTGTGTGTGTGTGTGTGTGTGTGTGTGTGTGTGTTCACATGTTTATGGCGGTATTAGGGTACTGATCCCTGTATGGCTTCGGCACACAGGCACACTTCACAGCTCCTCCCCTCTGCCTTCAGCCAGGGTGTGATTAGAGCCAATACAAGCTGGGGCGACCTGCACTCAGGCTAGAGAGAGAGAGAGAAGGAGAGAGAGAGAGAGAGAGAGAGAGAGAGAGAGAGAGAGAGAGGGAGAGGGAGAGGGAGGGAGAGAGAGCAAAAGAAGGAGTGGGCAGCCACTCTGGTGCACTCTGGTGGTTCTTGCAACAGCGTCACTGTTGCTTGATCTCCAACAGCCCAACAGTGGCATCGCTACCACACAAGATTCAGCAAAGAAACTGCTAACTACTCTAATCCCAGTGGACATATTCTAATGGACCAGGCTGGGTTTTCTTTCCAAAAACTTTTTTCACGCAATCATTTGGACGTTTTTCTTGGATTTATGAAACTGACTGCAACTCCATGAGCTAATATTGTATTTCCAAGCATTTTGGACACTTTGGATACACGTCTTTGGAAACCATGTTGCTGTTGTATACATCAGAAGAACCTCTCACATGCCTTTCTTGGTCTTTGGGATCAAGGAAAGGGCACCCAATCAACCACTGATGGTATTTGAACGCTGCCAAGCAAGGTGTAAAATGTAAGCAGTACCTGTAACACACAGTGAATGAGAAAGTATTCTACAGAAACTTTTTGAGCTTTTGAGTTTGAGCGAATTTAAGATGCCTGTAAGAAACGTAGATTCTTTTGTTCTGTCAACTTTGCCATGTAAAAACACATCTTTGACTTGAGTTGAACATAGCTGTGTCCTCTGGTGAACATGGACTACAACTTGAGCGCCGCAGCGTCCTATGTGGTCAACACCACCACCATGACCCCGAACAGAACGGGACCCTACCACCCTGCCGCGGGACCCTGGAGTCTCATCATACTGGTCATCATCATTCTGACCATCGTAGTGGGAAACCTGCTTGTCATCATAGCCATAGCGCGCACCTCTCAGCTACAGACGATGACCAACATCTTCATCATGTCTCTGGCCTGTGCAGACCTGATCATGGGGACGCTGGTGGTGCCTCTGGGTGCCACCATAGTGGTGACGGGCAACTGGCAGCTCAGCGACACGTTCTGCGAGCTCTGGACTTCCGTGGACGTCCTCTGCGTGACGGCAAGCATCGAGACGCTCTGCGTGATAGCAGTGGACCGTTACATAGCCATCACAAGGCCGTTCCGACACAAGGTCCTGCTCAACAAGTGGCGTGCCAGGCTAATAGTCTGTTTGGTGTGGATTGTATCTGCCCTGATTTCTTTTGTACCAATTATGAACCAGTACTGGCGCGCAGAGGACGACCCGGGGGCGATGGAGTGCTACCAGGACCCTGCGTGCTGCGACTTTGTGACCAACAGGACCTTTGCCATTATATCTTCCGTAGTGTCTTTTTACATCCCTTTGCTCATAATGATATTCGTTTACGCCAAAGTCTTTCTAATAGCGACGCGGCAGGTACAGCTCATAGATAAGAATCGCATGCGCTTCCAGGGCGAGTGTCTGACGACGCAGGTGCAGCTCGGCCACCACATCAACAACATCCTGCCGTCGGCATGCGTGGGCTCCAGCAGCTCCAGCAGCTGCAGCAGCGCCGCACGGACAAAGAGTGCCAAGCGAAGGCCGTCGCGGCTGATGGTCGTCAAAGAGCACAAGGCCCTGAAGACGTTAGGCATCATCATGGGCACCTTCACGCTGTGCTGGCTGCCGTTCTTCGTCGCCAACATCATCAACGTGTTTAACAGAGACGTTCCCCCGGTGGAGATCTTCCGTCTGTTAAACTGGCTGGGCTACATCAACTCTGGCCTCAATCCCATCATCTACTGCAGGAGTCCCGAGTTTCGCACCGCTTTCAAGAACCTGCTGGGCTGCCCCTGGCTGTCCACCACGCGACTCAACATTTTCTATAAAGAGCTACGGACTCGCTGCTCCTGCTTCCTGTGGCAGGCTGAGTCTGGCACAGCGGGCTCTTTCCAGAAGTCTCCCACCAGCAGGACGGAGGGCAACGAGAGCCTGGCCAGCAGTCAGGGCAGCAACAAAAGTGAGGAGCGTTCCCCAGGCCCTCCCCAGTCCAACGGCAGCACACAGTTCAGTGACTTCTCAGAACCAGAAAGCGAATTGTAAGTTCCTTTGCCTTACCTCATTTTTCCATGCAGTTTCTTTAATTATTCCTCAACCGACTCACTTATTATAACTGTTTTGATGAATTTCCAGTATGGCATTACATTATGTCATATATATTTATATCTGTAGTAGTATATCACAGTCTTCATCAGCTAAGCCTTCAATAGGAATAAGTAGCATTCGTTCTCTATAAACACCTAAACACCTCTAACTCTATAAAATGTGATTGAAATATTCATTACTTCTATATTCAATATTAAACATTCAGCTATTAGAAAGAAACATTGGTAAAATCACAGTGTCAAAGACATTTAACTGGTAATTATACAACTAGTGGATGTAGCGAACAAAAATAGGTGATGGCTATCTACCTGCTATATGGCAACATCATAATCCATAGTACAGTATTGATATGCATTGCAGCCATATCACATTATTTATTTTATTATTCGTTCTTTATTATGAAATATTACAAATCAAATATTAACCCTAACCCTAACCCTTAAAGAAAAAAAAAATCTGATTCTACAAATGCTACTTATACCTATTGAAAAGGCTTAGCTGATGAAGACTGTGATACACAGTTGGTTTCACTACTGTTGACAAAATGCACTTATTGTAAGTTGCTTTGGACAAAAGCGTCTGCTAAATGACATTATGTAATGTAATTACTTCATGAAATCTCTGCGCATCTTAGTTTAAAGAAACTCGTAGCCTTTTCACCAAATCACTATGAAAGTGAACAGGCAGTGAGTATGTCTGGGAGTCTGTGACCAAGGCCTCTGATTTGATTTTATACATATATACCGTATATATATATATATATATATATATATATATATATATATATATATATATATTATTATTAGTTTTATGTGCATTTCTTTGATAAGTTCACTGGGGCTAAATCTTACATCAGTGGCCTATCATGTGATATGTGAGCAGGATATTTATGTGGTTTTTAGAGGAGTGTGAAGACCTGCAGAGTCAGAGGCATGGAGAATCAAACAATTTGCACTACTACATATTAGTGCATATAGCATTACACTACAATAGAGAATTAATTTGACATGACAAATTTTAATCATTTGACAGGAATACTGTCAAATCAATTATGGGGATGATTTCCTGTGACTGATTATCAAACTAGTGTGCAATGACACAGGAGAACAAGAGTTCATGCATGTGTGTACTTGTATCGCTACTGTGTGTGTGTGTGTGTGTGGGTGTGTGTGTGTGTGTGTGTGTGTGTGTGTGTGTGTGCATGGGTGCGTGCGCGTTTGTGTGTTACAAAGTATACATCGAACTAGAAAGATCTGAAGGAGGGAAATTTGTATGCTTGCATCTGGTTGAAAAATAATGGTTAAAACAAAATGATGAGAAAGAATAACGAAAGAGCTGTTACACATGTACGACTTGATAGAGAGAGATATTGAAATTGTGCAACAATGTCAATATCTCATAGGGAGCCACTCATTGTCTGGGCCATAGAAAGTTTCAAACATGCTTAAAATGCTATCAAGTTGTCTTTAATTATGAGCTCCATAAACTAAACACAAACATAGCAAATCTGTGGGTTAAAGATCGTATCAATTGTCCATTCAATTGATATCAGTTTCCAAAAAGTCAGGTTTTACCCTCAACGCCCAAGTCTATTGTACAAAGCATCATCAATCATCAATCATTATAAAGATTTTATATAAGTGTGCAAGATTAATTGGAAATTACATTGAAAATAAAACCAACAACAGAGGGATTTCTGCATGGCTTGGTTGAACAGTGAAAGGTCTAGTTCAAACAGAATATTTGGAGCAGGTGCAATGAAAAAAATGTATAAATCATGTCAATATAAAATATTTGTAATAGTTATACCAGCATGAGTGTTTTAAAGTTAGAATGAAATTACTAGCTCAAGATTTTTGGGACCCATAGACTCTGACAGACAAAACTTCCAAAACTAAAAAGTACAGATAAATGAATGAATGAATGAAATATATAGATCAATAAAAATAAAATAACTTTGCATGTTATTTGTAAAATATATAGAGACTACATTGTATGCTAATAGGCACCTTTAGAGATGTCAGTGATAGTTTTTGGAGATACTGGATCACAGATAAAATTTTCTAAATTCCTTGGGTTTGATAGAAAGCTGCAGCTTACTCTCATGTACACTGAATAAACGAAAGGGATCCATATTTGGATATGTTCTGAATACATCAGTGTGCTGCTGTCCATGATTAAAATAGATTGAGCAGAACAAAGTAGAAAAACAAATAATTTCTGAAACATTGGCTGCTGTTGGAATATTAGAAAATTACAAAGCTTAAATTTGGAACTTAATCTTTGGATTTCCATGAAATGATTCAATAAACATAAGGTAATTCATTTGAAGACTGTATGTATCTGTTACAAATTACTAACAGATGTGTGTAGATTTCTCATAACCTCAAGAAATGAGGCACAGTCACTGATACTGTGTGTGGAGTGGGCAATATGTTTTTAGCACACTAAAACGAACAATAATAACAACATTCATCATTTTATTTCAGATCTTGTGGTAAACTCCATAAATGTAGCCTTTTTTCTCAGTGTGATTATTGGGAATCTGAAAAAGCAGCATCCCACAATGATAATGCCGACTGTAAACATGGCATTGTCAGACCGTTAGCCCTTAACAGGCTGACTCAGAGAACTGCATGGCACTTTCAACAGACCTTTCCAAGTATTAGTGTGGTTTGAGAGGTTTCTGCCTGTCACAGGGCCTCACTACGCCATATCCAACACCCCCTGCAGCTGATAAATCTTTATCACTTAGGCACAAGACTTCCCCCTGAACTGGAGAGGCTGTTTACAAGACTAACAGCCAATACGAACACCCGTGTTAACACAGTTCAGCTGCGGTCGGACTGCTGAACACTTGATTCGTTATTCTTCTAATAGAGCTGAACCACAACAAATTGACAGCAGTCTTGCCACAGAAACACAAGAAGATGTAGTTATGATTATGAGTTACAGCACAGGAACAAAAGGTTGAATAAAAGAGGGTGTAACATCTACTAACAGGTGGATTTTAGGAAGTCCTTAGGAAACCTATACAGTAAAATTGGCTGACCTTGGCCTTGTCATGTGAATCATCCCCAGGTAACCCAGTTTTATAGTAGGGATGCGTCATTTAAATATTTACTCTGCATCTTTTATATGATTTTTTCCCCCTTTGCATGCTGTCCTCTCTGTGGAATTTTACAGATGTAATCAATGGGGCAGTAATGTGGGAGACGTTTAGGAGCATATAAAAGTCTTCCTTAAAAGGAGGCCGGTGTGTTCTGTAGTCGATCACCCCCGAGGGGCAGGCTCAGCCGACTCACTGCGCTTTGAGCAGGATTACAAAAATGCGAGGGAGATCAGCGGTTCAAGCAGGACTCCGACGGGGCTGCGGCTCGAAGAGAGGGTCACTGAAGATGCACGACAAAGCGCTGCCCATTAGCTTCCAGATGGAGTGCGACTTGGCCGTGCTGGATGTGACTGGCTGGTGATCATCACATGAAAACACCATTATGCCTTTCTAGGTGTCTGCCAGAGACCACGCACTCCTCAGTCATCCCTGTCACCTTTCTATATCTATTCTATTATCTAAAAAGCAATTCAGATCCGTGTCTCTCCTCCCCCAGGGGGAACATGCAGTAGAGGTAACAGAGTTGGGTAAGTCAGGGGGTGACGCCTCCCTGTCCCAGGTTGGTGGTCAGGATCGATTAGAAAGTGAGGTAAGACCATTGAGATGAATGATTACTGGGGGAGAGCGGCTAAATCGGAGGCGCTGCACAGATTGGCCATTATCAACACATGCTTTGTTTTCATGGAAATACATGGAGGCATATCGCTGCTGCCCACATCAACATCCACAGCCGTGCTCGGTTTCTGTCACGTATGCACCATGTTATATGAGTATGATTTTTTGTGGATTCGCCCAGTTTTCCTCATGATCATAGATGGATTCTCTTGATCACAAATTATGACGTTCATAATGAACAAACTGGGAGTAGAGACAAATTAGTTCTGCAGTCCCCAATATGATTTTTTTCACAGAATTTATAAAACCTCAGCTGTGTTCGTCAGTTTTGTCACGTATGTTGCTGTAAACTGAGACAGGCTGCTACCGCATTAGTTGTAATCAGCGTAATGGAAGTATCAAAGATAAGATTTTCATGTGCATGTTTCATAAGCATATGGTGTGTTGCGCGTTAGGTGCGGAGGGAGTTTGTTAAGGAACTTTATATGTGATTGAGAACACTAACACCAAGCTAATCTTATCTCCACAGAGAGCTGAGTGCTTTATGTTCCTGTGCGTTGCACAATCAAAGGGAAGGAAGTTTAGGATATTACTTAGAAATAGATGGTTGAGCTGTACAAGAAAAAGAATATTATACTGCATTAATACGGGAAGGTTTTGGCTTTGCCTTTGTTCCTGGTGCTAACAAGTTGTGGACCAAACTGCAACCTGAATCCTACTAGAATGTAGAATAGAGGTGTGTTTCATGTGAAGAGTCTCTCTCAATACACTTGACAGCAGGAAACAGAGGAGCAGATATTTCTATAGCCAGTACTATATAGGCATTGTGCTGCTGTCTACTATAGCTGGGTTTATGCATTACTAGGGGTGTAAATCACAAGTTTCATCACGATACGATATTATATCGATTCTTTGGACGACACAATATTTGCTGATATCACAAAGTCTGCCACGATACGATTTCGATTCGATTCAATTCAGAGGCCTCCGATCGATATGAGACGATATCATATGCCCATTTAACACAATCAGTTACATTTATATCAACTCACAAAAAGCAACTAAAATATGATTTGACAATTTTATTTCTGAGCTCTTTTTAATAAAAAGAATAAAAATAGACCTCCTGTTGTTCACTATAAAGTGCCACATTTCTCATGTTTAAGCGCAAATGTTTTTTATCAGTTAACTTAAAGAGCCCTTGATGACCTTTCAATTATGAACATAAACCATGCACATCTATGCTTCATCACCTTGGATTTACAAGGTTCTATCTGTGTGCTCAGTGGTTTAGAGATATTGAGCTTTAAAATGTTCACATCCTATAAAAGAAAACTGAAAGAACTTTAAGTTCCCATTTTTATACATTAAAGCAGGATTTTTGTGTAAACCTTCACTCATATTTAGAGTCTCAAACAATATATTTTTAACAGTTAGAACTTAGTAATAACCAAGGTCACCACTTAACCTATACTTTTAAGTGCAAATGCAGTACAGTCTTCCTGCATCATAGCTATCCACTACACCTTGGGATATACATTTTTCTTAACCAAATCAAAATAAGAAATTTCAGTTGTTAGAACAAAGCAAATGTAAACAATTCCACGTTCTTAGTGCATATTGTGCAAGTAGTGTCTCATAAACAATATATTTTTAACAGTTAGAACTTAGTAATAACCAAGGTCACCACTTACTTAACCTTACTTAACCTGTCAATATGATGACAGGTCACAGTTACATAGGCTTCTGTTGTACATGACGTCCATCCATCTGTAGTGATAGCGACTCGTTCTGCGTTCATTAACTCACGTTTAACCTCATCTTTAACTTGATTGTACAGACTCGGTATGCAAGTTTCACTGAAGTACTGTCTCGATGGGATTGCATATTTCGGCTCCAGAGTATGCAGTAGCTCACGAAAACCGTCGTAATAAAAAAAATATCCTCATTGTCATTTTTTTCTTGGCTGCTTGCCATTATCTACCTGGCGCTAGGCCGCTAGCATTGTTTGAATGTTTAGGAAGAAGGTGCGCTTGGACGGAAATGGTGACACAGATGTGCCATGGGAATCTCAAAATAAAGGCGATGATGATATGTATCGATGTTTTCACTTTGCATCGGCGATATTGGATCGTTGATCATTGAATCGATCCATCGATCTAGATCGATGGATCGTTACACCCCTATGCATTACAATGACAGCATAGATATGATGTGCATTAGGAGACACACACCCCGAAAAAGTTTGCTGTGTTGGAAAAAATGTCTCTTGAAAAGTGGAAAAAACAACAAAACCAAAACAAAGAAAGAGTATCTTGCCCTAGCCATCAAAAGCATTCTAATATACAGGATATAATAATAACAATAATTTTCCTATTTCTTTGTTTTCATCTTAGAGAAACTAAAGAAGCACAAACATTCAACAAGGGTTAGCACCTGAAACGCAGTCACTTGTGACACAAGGTTAAGAAATCACAGTGAATATTCAGTCCAGATTTAGCTCTCGAGGAAAAACACTTCTGATGTGTCACAACAAGCAACACAGGCGCTCGCTGTGCTCTAGTGTTGAGGATGGATTAAGAGGTTAATCCCTCTGAACTCGGATAATATCGCACCGATATTTCACAAGAAAATCTGCTCATGGAGAAACATGACATTTTGTTATATTCTCTTGCAGTGTGGTGTGTTATATGAGAAAGAATAGAGATTCCATTCAGCAGAGAGAGAGAGAAATGGTGGAAAATGTCTACTTGAAACCAATCCTAATACTTACTGACTCACTAAAGTCACCATAGCCGGATCATTACTCCAAATGATTGTGTAAATATTTTAGACACATTAGTTGACAACACCACTGTGCTCAACTAGTGATACATGACAACTGAGTAATGCTTCAAAACCAAATACTGTGTAGACCACCAAGGTGAAAGACGTGAAAAAACATAATCCATGGCTCTAGAAAGTCTAACCTGGGCATATGATTAGTCCTTATTCATTGTTAAATGAATCGAAAAGGACATTGTGTTTATAATGCAAGCCAGTCTGTTTATAATCCAAGCAATTCTGTTTTACAGGAACAGTCAGTCAAATTGCATCATTATGCCATTGCAAAAAATATAATCCCATTTCCCACACATGCTGCATTCTCCCTTTTATTAGTCATGGCACACTTTGTTATTAGGTGTCAGAGTGGACAGCATATAGTACGAAATACAATGTAAGAAATGTGAACAGAAGGTTTCCACACGCATTTTGCTTGTAATGTCTGAATCTAGCGGCCATGTAAGGCCATGTGTGAAACAGGAATCTGAATTGGTGACAGATGATTGCTGCACAATTCAGCGGCCTGTGATTGACAAGCTCTTTCTTTCAGTGGTCAGCTAGGGTAAATCACCAAGAGGAAACCACACATACTGAAATGTGTGGCAGTTTATACCTCCATGTGATTCTGAAGCTGCCAAAATGCCGGTCTAATAAGTTAAAGCACTGCAGTGAGCATATCATTAGGCACACATTAGGCATCCTGATGTTTTGATGCTATTTTAGAAGGGGCCTTTGTACTAGTTCTCTCTTCCTGTGCTGTGAACCATGACATCCTCAGCTTTTCTCTGCGGTAGAACGGTGCCAATGACTGAGCTCCGCACAGCAACTTCCAGTGCCTTTACCTAGCTTATAAGGAGATCAGACCTGAGAGGGCATGAAATGAGAACCAGGATAAAAAGCAGGATGGTAATGACATGTGGGAAATCTCCAACACTCCCTTTCAAAGGCTGGCTGATATCAGATCCAACCGTACAGCACCGAGGTCTTTAAATGGAGGGCTCCGGGAGTTGAGCAAACACTTCAGTGTGGGACAAATCCAAATCGTTAAGATTTCCACAGATAAAAAAGCACTAAACCATAACTTTCTTTTCTTTTTTCCGCCTCATTAAAACAGCAGCCAAAATCAATACAGTTTGTGAAAGAAAGAGGACTGAAGTTTTCAGTCACTGTACAACACTGTACAACAACAGCAAATGGAAAATCTGAAATAATATCATCATGCTAATAGCATCCTTTGATTCATTATAATCATTTTAATGAAAAAGTATTTTCATTTTTGCATCTCAGAGGTATTGGTAACATTTAGCTATTGTATAGAAGTTGTTTATATAATGAAGAAATATCTCAAATTTTCAGCTCCAAATATAGCTATCCATTCTATTAATCTCCATGGTATGAAGTTTCTGTAGGTTTTCTGTAGATGTTCTGCAACAAAGTTGTGGGGCGGTAGATACAGTTTGATTAGGGCCTTTTGATGTCTATGATGGTGTGGCACGACAACAGCCCTGAGTAAAGTTAAAGCTATAGTTAAATGTTCAAATGGCCTTATACTTTGAAATCCATTCTCATAAGCAAAGTCTTCTAGAACTAAATTTTGTCACTGATTCTATAAAAAGTCCTCATTTAATTTAAAGTTATAGTTACAGTTCTACTTTGTCAAAACAGACTATGTTATACAGCCTACACTCTTTTGACTTAATCCTTTGCTCTGACCAGACATTCAGTGAACTCTGTGTACATTTTATTTATGTTTACCTCAAAAACTTGAAGAAAAACCAAAAGAGACAAATCATTGAAATTATACTGACTATAACATTTTGTCTTTGCAATCACGGACCTCAGTGCGTAGTACCATCACCCTCTGACAGGTATGGAGACAGAAAACACACATGGCTCAGATGATGGATGGATTTTCCTGCCTTTGCAGAGCTTAACTCCATTCACTTGGATGGAGACTTCAAAAAATGTTTAAGCTATGTCCGAGGTTTATGATTTGATGTAATCCAACTATACTCAAGTGCGCGTGTGAGATTCAAGAGGCAACAAAACGTATAACAGAATACTATTCCGGGGATCATTTTCCCTTTAAATTTGCATGACTGAAATAAATCAAGGGCTCCGCTGGTTCCATCATTCTTCGTTAAAAGGGTTAGATTCGGCTAATTCGTCCAAATAGTGGGAGTTGTGGTGAAGGCACGTTGCAATTTGTTCCCTGCATATTTCTTCCATACGCATCCATATTTCTGTAAAGCTTAACAATGGCTGTGGATAGTTTATGTCTTCCTGTGGCGACACGTACAGTTGAGGTGATAGCATCAGAATTCCTGCCTTTTTGAAAAAAAAAAAAAAAGGAGAACGGATGAGAGAAACTTTGCAGGACAGCATGACTTTCTGTGTTTGGTAAGGAACAAGAGGTGAAGTGAGTCAGCGAAGATATCAGTGTATTCCAGCTGGAAACATACGTACAACTAACCTGTAAATCAACTGACTACGCTTGTCATGAAACACGCTTATCTGATAGAAACTGAAATGCCTCACAGGGTGTGACCAGGACAGACCAACAACTCACGCAGCAACATAAAAAACACATTCTCGTCCGACAACAGTTTGCCAGGGTCACGTCTCACAGGGTCGCATGCCAAGTCTAATGCACCACGAGCTTCCTGATCAGACAGCTAGTTGGCCTCAGTGTGGGATGCTTCACTTATAAAGCAATAAGGCTGGAAAAACACCATATGTTCAGAATTTCATGGAGAAATAGGATAGACAAAAGCAAATGCCAGTGACATGATCGCATATGATTGCGGAATCATTTCACGGCTATTTTTTTTATCCCTTCTAACCTTTAAAATAGAGACAAAATGAACTATTATATTCAACATTCCCTCTCTAGATGCCACCTCACCTACTCTATTTTCTATTATTACGAAGAGCTTTTATTTCAGCAGGAACCCGAAATGCTAACGTGTCCTTTTGTGCTCAGTTTCACATTGCAGGAAAAGGACGGATGACGAGGAAAGTAAAATGTCAACGCTACCGAAGCGAACAACGCACTCCAACAGTCGCTGACATTCCTGCAAAGGCTGCGACCGAACAGCGGGGAGGACAACCGGCAGGAACGACAGAAACCGCGGCCCTGATGAAGGAGGCTGAGCGAGGCCGACTGCAATGAGCGGCATAACTGGACTGACTGTAGGGAGGCAGCTAGTTTGGGGGGGGAACGCTGTGATTGCGTCGACATCCCATACAGCCATAAAATGGTGGCATGGGAGATTGCAACTCAGCGCTTGACTGACATCATGTCGACACGAATGCTGAACTTCAGGACAGAAATACACTCTCTGTTCCCGAACAAGAAAAAATACTTCAGCAAATGTTGAATGCATTCCAGCAAAACCTATGGGCACGATGTGTGTGACCTTTGGTTTAAAAACGAGAACCAGAACTAATCATGTATCTAGTAAATTATCTATTTATGATACACTGAATCTGTAATAAGATACAAAAGTTGTTAATTTAATACATAATTCTACCAAGGCTGTCTACACTGTCTGGTCGAGGAACTGCAGATTTTTCATTCACTTTCATGGCACAAACACTTTCAGTGTGATGTCAATTCAATCAAAGGGCTCTGCATTGAAATGTTCAGGTTCGGCGTCTGTTTTCAGCCTTAATCTCTCTGTTTGGAGCCTGGAATCTGTATCTGTACATTAGCTGTCTCACTTCAACCCCCTAGATTATGTAAAGATAACACCATCTGTTGCACTGACAAATAAAATAATCTAAAACTGTGTAAAAACAATCCATGCGTGTTCTGCGTGCAAAGTCGTCATTCCCATTCGTTGATGCATAATTTCTCATAACACTAAGCGATGTACAGCTATTACTGCTGTTATGACACTAATTGTACCTTAATAGGTCAAGGGAGATTTCTAAAAAAGTAAATTTTTCTAATGTTATTTTAACACACACACACACACACACACACACACACACCGTACTCCCACTCCCACACCCCACCCTCGCTGCTAGCTTTGCTACTGTTTGAGAAGTTATGTGATGTTATAAGAGGGATTTACAAGATTAACATGTATTCAAAGTAAATCTGGAAAAAAATCCTTGAAAAATAAACTACACGGAGAATGTGATCTCTTTGAAAATAAGCTGTGACCAGTGTGTGACCTCTGCCAGGCGCGCTGTGTGGCTTTTGAAATATCATGCTGCAGAAAGCCACAACAACTTGGCATGGAAACAATTATCCTGCCTGAAGTTCAGATAGATTATTATCAGGTGATTCTTGTTACTATTTTCTACAAGCAGTAGAAGAGTAGAGTGGGGGGGGGGGGGTAAAACCTTGTCAATCTTGATCAACTTAAAAAATAAAGAGGGAAGAAAAGTCACCCAAGGTAGCACGATGGGGACAGTTTGATAATGTATAAATGCAGGAAACAGAAAAATGCTCCCAAATGAGAAAATGTTTTAATTAATCAAAGAACTTGGCTGGTCATATTGGCTGATTGCATGTGCAAAACACTAGATTGGAAATTTGCAGTATTCTATTAAAGTTGAGTTTGCAGTCGAGTCATGTGCAAACAGCTGGTCGGGAGCCAGTGTCGCAGCACATTTCTCGTCAGTATAACAGTTTTGATATTCTCAGAACAAACACGGGGCATTTAAGAAAACAAAAGAAAATATGTCCTTTGGCACAAAACTCAGACTTTGCAGCTGGGCAGTCTCGGATCCCTTAAATCAAGTAGAATCAACAGTTACCTAATTAGATAAAGGATCATGAATTTAACCTGGTAACCTGGTGGCTCTCTCTCTCTCTCTTCCTCTCTAAGACAGAAATGCCCAAAAAAATGAATTTTAAGAAAAAAATATATGGATCCAACATTAATAATGCCTTCAGGATATGAGGCTTCTCTCTCGATGACCACTGGCCTTTGAATCACAGCAGCTTGATTATGGGAAAAATCCATCATAAAACAGCTATTGGTGATGTACCTTGCATTCCTGAGTCCTTTTAGTTTGTTTGGTGGTGTATTTTTCACACAGACGATGTGATGTCATATGGGCATATTTTCAGTGCAGCTTCAATGGAGAAAATATTTCAGCGATCTAAAACATCAACAGTAAACGTCAGGTTTTGGTGTCAGTCCCTCAGAATCAAAGAGCGAAGGCTTCTTTCCTGACTCACCATTTTGCACCAACGTCCAACAACCATACAGGGAGAAATCCATCGCACATCAGTCAGAGAGACCAATTTCTCTACAGCATCAATAGACCAGAATGCAATGCAGCCACAAGACATGCTGCGTTTTGAGTAAGGGGCACAATACTTATTCTCAACTGGAAAACCTCTCAATCCGCTTTCGCTATCGTTATCACTATTTTTTACTTACACATAAAACCCACAGCCGAAGGTCAGGCACATTCTCTGGCATTTTATTGTTTGGAAAATGTAGGAAATCACAAACTGATTTACAGTAGAAGTGGACGAGGCAGATTTAGGGAAAGTGGGAACAACAAAAAGGTAAATTACAACACTTCATCACAAAATAACTCTTGGAATGCACTTAACATCAAGATTGATGATACATGACAGAGAATCTGAAGGAGGGGATTTTCCTTTCAGATCAAGTTGGCCTAAACAAAAATAAACAGGGATTCATCAAAGGCTGGCTTGGTGAGCAATAGCTTGTAACTTCCAACATCATGTGTTCAGGTTCAGCTCACAACTGTTGGTGGTCCCAAGCACATGATTCATCGGTAATAATGGCACTGAGATAAAACAGTATACAAGAAGGCAGATAGGCCTCCTTAAATTACCTCAGCTAATTGACAAGACTAACTGCCTGAGTTGGCCAGGTACTGCCATCTAGTGCAGCGATTTGTGATTACTAGCTTCATAAAACCTAATATAGAGCTTGGCTTATATACAGCTGTTCTCTGCCATATAATAGGATGTAGCTGTACAAGGTTTTTCTTTGATTTTGAGGTTCAGTAACAGTCAGCTGCAATGCTACTCATACCCATCCCAACACTGACAACCCTTCAGTCACCTGCTTCAGAATATTGGGTTGACTTAGGGCAACAGATGCACTACGGTGTTTTGTCGGATTTAGCTATAATTTGAAGATCATTACACTGCATACTCTATACACTGTATATAAAAAAGATTTATTTTTAACACATCTGTGTGTCTTCTTTGGGACAACACATAGCCTATGTGTTACTTTTCAACACAACATAGTTAATGAGAATACATTTTTTTTGTTTTGAACATACTGTATGTTGTGTTGAAAAGTAACACAAATGTGTGTTGTCCCAAAGAAGACACACATGTTAAAAATGACAAGTTTAAGAGTGGATTTATCTTCTTCACCAGTATCTGACTGAGTTTGTGTGCTTTGGTGCGAAGACATATGTAGTCTATTTTGATGCACTGAATGCATCATCTGAAGCAAATTACAGATGGCTGAGGAATAAGAGCTAATCAAGGCTCATAGTCATATCACTCATATAATTGCATAATTAAGGAGTAAGCTTAAGTTCCACACTTAAAACGCTGAGGATCTAAGCCTCATGGAAAGGTCTACCATTCTCTGTAGAGATGTAGCAGCAGTAGATATTGCAGAAGCAGGCAATCCTCCACCTCTCACCTCTAGCTCGGCTCATGTTTTGATTTTACAGTCACGAGTTGATGAGTTCCACCCATCACACTAGCCTTTTAGAAATTAAGTGAAAATGAATCAAGCCTTCCTGTAGCCAAACAAGTCTTCCCTGGCTGCTTGTTTCGACCTTAATGACTAATTTAAGGAGGCTAACACAGTAGTAGAACACATTTTCCTCTTTCAGAAAGATCGTATTTTGGTACAGAGTCTCGTCACTGTGGATACTCTGAAGCAATAATACACTAGGGGCTTGGATTGCTATAGGGTGCCTAACACAACTGATAACAACTGATCTTCTTTCATTTCCCAACAGGGTATTTGATTATAGCTCACTGTGATGCCAAAGGTAAACTGATCAGACCCGCAAATTAGGCTGACATTGATAAACTCATCCATCACAAACTGTTGCCAGGTTACAGTATCCAAATACGTGCTGTAGCTTAGCAACCATCCCCAAACAAAAGCCTTGCAGCTTGCTGGACAGATTTGGCATGATAAGGTTCAAGATGAGCCAACCCGGCGACAACAGTGACGCAGAAGGGGTCAACCAAAGTGTAGACCGAGGAAGTCATCTCTCCGTGTTTATCAATACTCACACTGCGGCGGTGACTGCTGAGACAAAGCTGTTTTCTGCCTACGAGAAAGACGCTCACGCCAGTAAAGTTTACCTGGCGGGGAAAGGTGAGTCAGGCAGCTCATCCGCGCGCTGGTCCATGACGTCATTTCTTGGCCCTCCATCCCGGAAGCGAGCGGTCAGGAAGCATGGAGGTGTTGTTACCATTTCCCGCTTTCTGTCAACTCAGTTTGTTTTCACTTATTTTCAGTTTCAATGAAATGTATAATATGATAAAAGTGTTGTGATTGATATAGCATTCTCTGTTGTCAGACAGCTAGCTGCATGACTTGGTCACAACATGCTAACATAGCCTAATGGAATAATGTTGTGACGTTCAAAATTGTGAGTCTCCTTCATGCAGGCAATTTTGAAAATGCCGAGAGTTGCTGCGCACCTTTCTGTACTACAAATACAAAAACTCTTATGAGAAAATATACGGTTAGGCTACCAATTATGCAACAGCTTCCATTAACCGTGGTTAGCCAGTTAGCAGACAAAGTGGATTTTTGTTTTCAAAAACAATGAAATAACAGCAAAATATGTGACAGAGGACAAGACAAAGATATCATATTTATTGTTGGAATACAGAAAATGTTATGACAGCTTCAGTAGCAAGAGACAGAAAATGTCAAATTTGACTTTGATGTTAAGGGGAGGCTCATATACAATGCTAGCCTGCGAAATTGGCAAAATTCTGTCTGGAAACCTTGCCCACGCGGCTTTTAATCGAACGGCTTGGCTATAATGGGGCTATTATAACGCCTGCCTACCTCTTCTTTCCAGTCGTGTCCTTTCTCTTTGTCTCTACTCACCTCAATTTCTCGGTAATGGTCTTTCACAGTTCATGTTTTGCTGGATGAACATACTGTGTAATCTCTTGATTTTTCTTTTTTTCATAGAATATCTCAGTGAGCAAGGTCAGACTTTTGTGCTGCCTCTTGTTGGAAAACTCAAGCAACAGATAAGCGCTGATCCTACACTTTGTCCAGACTATCCGTCTTCCCTCGGCCTGACAGAATTCACCAGGAGAGCCACGGAGTTTGCTTTGGGGAAGAACTCGCCTGCTATAGTGGAGAACAGGGTAATCTTAACTGAACAGAGGGGTATATAACTGATAAGAGCTGACATATACGTATTTACACCATGGTTTGCACACAGACACTTAAAGATGAAACAGTCTAATCTTCCCATCAATTGACACTGTCATTCTCAGAGCAGTGTGCAGGGAAACCTATAATTGGTCAGTCTTGTGTATACAGCCAGCAACAAACTCATATCAGATCAATAGGAGATCAGTGCTTCTGAACTCTTGGAATTGCCTGCCTTGCTGCAGGTGCTGGGTGTCCAAACTGTTGGTTGCACTGGTGCCGTGCGTCTGGGGGCTGAGCTCTTGAGACACTGGTATGATGTCAGTGCTGCTTGGTGTGGGCCGGTCTATCTTTCTTCCCCTTGTGACGGTAAGTCAAACCTCACTGCCTACTGACAGCATTTGAAGATACTGTACAACCAGCTATTTATTTGACTTCAACAATTTGGTGCATAACTTATGTTTTTGTGTTCTTTAGATGCGATGACACTTTAATGATTCATGTGGGGCAACTGGACCATTGCAGCAGCGAATAGTACTAGGACGCATCAAAGAAGAATAGGATATAAAATAAGAGTAGAGCAAATGGTAGTTACATACACATACGCCACCAAGTAGAAATGCATGAATAAAAATGCAAAAAAGTATGGATTCCAGCAACAACAGGATGTGCAAAACAGCCGCAGTAGTAGCAGCAGAACTTATACAAATGATAAAAATATCAACGTGAGTGCAGTATATAACAGTGAGAGGAATATGAGAGTATGAGAAGGACAATATGTGAGATTACAGCATATAGACAGGTTGGACGGGTGTGCAAAAATGTGTTGGTATTCATGTGAACAGATCAACAGGGGCCATACATACGTACAGTACAAGTCGAGGCATGTAGACATGCATTGAGAGAACTTGCAGATATATTCACTTCACTTTACAGATGGAGATAATATGTACAGATTTTCATATGGAGGAACCCTATGTACAGAAAAAGCATGTCCAGGAATGTAGAGAATGTACAGAAAAACTGACAATGTGCAAGAAACATCTAAGCAAAGTACTTTACAGACATAAATAATATGTATAGACCTGCACATTTAGGAACCCTATGTACAGAAAAGATGACAATGTGCAAGGTACATGCAAATTGAACACTCAAATCAGAACATGTTGCAAACGTATTTTTACTGCCGCAGAATACAGTTTTAAAAACACTTCAAAGTGAAACAATAGTCTTGTAATGAATCATGAAATTTCAAAATGAAAAAAACTATGAAAATGAATGAGTGAATGAATGAATGAATGAAAAGACAGTGGTGGTATGACAGTATTTCAACAGAGGATGTCACACTGCAGTCACAGTTTGGGGCTTAAAGTGGTGTTGATGCAGAGGAGTTCATCCTGCTTTAGGTATCTAATGTAATCACTTGGCTTGATCCTTCCTGCAGATTCGCTGGCTCCTATCTTCCAGGCAGCGGGGATCCAAGACATCCGTCTGTATTATTACTGGGATGCCAAGCAGCGAGGCATTTGTTTGGAGAAGCTCCTGGAGGATCTGGAGAGGGCTCCGGAGCAGAGCGTCGTCGTTCTGTCTGCTTCTGCCCACTGCCCAACTGGAGCAGACCTCTCGCAGAAGGACTGGGCGCTGATCACACAGCTCATGATGGTAACTGGCGTATGCATCTGTGCTCTCCAAGAAGAAGAAGAATATCATTTTTATCAGGCTAGTTCTTCACTGCCCTCTGATCGTCATCCTTTCAATTTCTCCCCACTGTTTCAACAGAGGCGCAGGCTGTTCCCTTTCTTCTTGCTGCCTGCACAGGGGCTCTGCTGTGGGGATCTGGAGCGGGACGCCTGGCCCGTGCAGCACTGTGCGTCGCTGGGGATGGAGCTCTTCTGCGCTCAGTCTTTCTCCCACTGCTTTGGATTGTACGGTGAGAATGTGATGTTTAAGGGGGAATACACTCTTAGAAATCAGGGTTCCAAAAGAGTTCTTCGTGGAGGGGCAAGGATCTACCGAGAACCTTTTTCCGCAAGGGTTCTTTGTTTGACAGATAGTTATATTGAGAAGCCTTTTAATTTTAAGAGCCCTTTCTGGAAGAAACAGTTCCTTTGGAGGGTGCAAGAAGACAAGATCGATTAAATTAAATCCCAGTGATTTTCTACTCTATGGTCTGTTGACTTTATTTTGACAGCAACCTTTAAATGTCAACACCAGGCATTTTTCAGTAATCCAAGAACAAGGCAATTACTTAGGGACATATGCACCTTCTGACACGTGAATTTCTACCACTTAATGGAAATATGTGTTTTCATACAAAACAGCTGAAGTTAATTTATTTGGGGCATTTAAAATACTGATCTTCAACAGGTACTGAACTCTGACTCTTAAAGGTGAAAATGCTGCGCTCTTGCCAACTGAGCCACACTGACCAACCGAAGGTGGTGTAGTGGGTGCCGTGTTTTGGGCTTCAGCAAAGGCTAGGGGTAGACAGCACACAAAATAGTTCCCTAATAAATAGAAAATCACTGACTTAAATTCTCACACTTACCAAGCGAGATTAGTGGCATTACATTTTCATGTGAAGTTTTACCCATGAAGAAAGTCACATTTTGGATTTGATTCTAGTTTTACATCACGCTGCACTACCACTATGTGCTGCTGTACATATCAATCTAAACTATCATGTTGGCTGAGTTTTAAAGTAACAAAGACGTGTTTATATAAATTATACATCATACAGGATTCACCTCTAGATAGCTATAAGAGAATCCCCTATAAGATACATCATGCCAGAGGGATCAGAAACACTACAGCTCACAAACACACAGGTTATGATGGTTTGAAAGACATTTGCTTTATCCACTACACTCAGGGACGCTGGAAGTCAGTCAGAGTTGGGGGTGCTGAGAGAAAGTCTGCGCAACATTCATGATTTTTGTATTAATTTGAATGGCCAACATTTTACACCAGTTTTAGAACATTTTACACTACAACAGACAGCAAACTTGAACACCAACATGCTGTATGTCAAAGCAGCATAGTAGCATATTCAGCTATGGACAGTTCACACACGGAATGCAGGTTTATTCCTAATCAGAAGACGATTTATTGTTGAGTGAGCCACAGCCACGCTATACGGGTAGCAATAGAACAAGGCACTTGAACTTTATAACACACACACACACACACACACAGCAACCGAAAACATTAACAAGTAACTCTGAACAGGCCATAAGCAGTGCTTTACAAACAGGCTTTCATTGAAGACCGCACTTCAAAACCTCTCGCTCTCGCTCTCGCTCCCTTTCTTTCTGACACACACACACACACACACACACACACACACACACACAGAGCAACCGAAAACATTAATAATAACTGAATTCATTGAAGGCCGCACTCCAAAACGCAAGTCCACACTACAGAGACGTCCTCTTGCTCTCATTCGAAGCATGTCGCACTACCAGATCTGTGACAGAAACAAGAAATAACGTAACTTACTAAATGATATAATCAATTCATACGCCCTGTAACCAGTGAGACAGGAAATTGAGAGACGGGGAGCGAGCTACATAACTAATCGTCCAGTAGCACCACCACACCAAGTTTAAAACAATGAACACACAAAGCATCTGAAATTTACAGTGTGACGGGGCTGTTAAAATTTGCGAGGGGGCAGTTTTTTTCATAAAATAAAATTAATTGATTTAACCATGCAATAGCCTCAGAAAGGCTAAATAACAACCCTAACCCTAAAAAATAAAAGTTTTTTATTGATTTGTTTAGTAAACTTTTTAGCCTTGCAGTTACAGCCCCCACCAGTAGGGGGTGTTGCAGCCCCCGCAGCACCCCTACTTCCAGCGTCCCTGACTACACTGCCTGCCTGGCTGATGGTTTGAAGCATGTAAGAGCAACACTGTGGTCAACACATTTCCTCTTCCACCAAGTAGGTGTGACCAATTGGAGGAAAATTTTGATCACCTGTTGTATGTTTGAGTAGCATTACAGCCAGAAACTAGATCTCCAAAAGGAGGAAATCACAAGAAGAACAAGGTGAGCTCAATCACACATCCCACTTCAAGCTTGAGTCTAGCAAAATAATTGTGTTGAAAGAACTATTTACGATATTACTGTTTACTTAAAGGACCTATATGTAACAATGACACCCAGCGTTTAAAATGGGTACTGCAGTCCAAATTCAAAATATTGGAGAGAGTCGTCTCCCCCCGTCCCCTACTCCCCAGACTCGAAGCTCACGCGGGTTGCCAGGTGAAAACAGAAAGAAAACAGACGCAGTTTCCATTTTCATAGATTGAAGAGCGTGAAGCTAATCAGTATGGTTGATAGTGGTAACATGGAAGACAGGACTCTGACTGCTGGAACTTCTGCACCAAAACAAAACAAGAAGCCTATAACAGACGAGCCTAAAAGAGCTAAGAGGGAGAGGGAGAAGGAGGGTAGCGCGACACCCGGAGCTCCCGGGAGCCCCGCAGATCGTTTGGCTTGAAGTTCCCGTTGCCAGACCCCCTGCAACACGGCAGACCGGAGACTCCGGTCAGGCTCCTGTACAGCTACTAAGCTACGGTATGTAACCTAGCCTAGCAAATTAGCTTCACTTTGTCGGTACATAGCCGGCTGCCGACAGAGAGTGAGGGTACAGAAGGGAATGAAACTATCATAGTGACTTACATTTGTCAGCAGACCATGGTGTTCCTCATATCCAGTGTGTGTGCAGGTTGTAATCACGTCGTTTAGTCCGCATTTGGCGTCTGGTTCCAACGTCCTGTGTCCGGTAACTTAATAATTTACTTAAATATTTGTTTCTTGTTTTGTTTTTTTGGTAGAAATTAGCTATGTCAGGATCTTTGAGTCTATTCTGCTTTTACTGTGCACATTATTTTACTATTCACATTATGCCACTTTTATTTCTTTATACACATAGTTTACACATAGTTGTAGCTTAGACAACTTCAGCTGGTGTGCTATGGAGGCCTCAATATGCAGCCGCTAATCTTCTTTTTCTCTCCTTCTTTGCCACTACAGCAGACTGTATGAAGTCCCCAGAGGAGAATCTGATGTGACCGTTAGCTTGCTGCTTTAGCTGCTCCTGTGCTTATTTACGACATAGTGAGGAGAGTCATAAGTTTCCAAAAGATCTACAGAGCTGCTCTGATACAGTTGGCTCATCTTCAGAGAATCTCTCTACCTGCTTTGTCGTTGCTCAGAGTTCATAATGAAACAGATGTCTCAATAAAACTGATTTTGACTGTATTATCGGTAATTGCTACATAGATTATGTAAAAACCATAAAATATGAAATGGATCTTGATAGAACTCCATGAAAGAGGAACCTGTAAAAAATAAAAGGATTTAGGTAGAACCCCCTGGAAAGGTTCCAAGAGGAACTTTGAGAATATAAAAGGGATCTTGCTGAACAGAACTTCGGAATAAACGGGTTCTGTGCAGAACTACCTGGACGGGTTCTAGGTATAACCCCAAAACAGGCAAGGGTTCCGTAACGAACATCGAGGGATGGTTCTTGTTAGAACCTCAAGAACATGTGAGGGTTCTTTGCTGAACCCTTCTTAGAGGGTTCCAGATGTAACCACTTGCTGTGCGTTGTAAGTAGAACCATTTAGTAAGTGTTCTAGAATCCCTCTGAGGGGGTTCTAAGTCTAACACTCAAAAAGCGCTCCACCTAGAGTCAAAACGGGTTTTCCTCTGAGCACAAGTCAAAGAACCCTACGTGGTTCTAGCTAGCTCTATTGTCTCTAAGAGTGTGTCATTCAGTTAAAAGATTCCTGTGTTATGTGACCCTGAAGAGTCACATGTGAAAATGAACGTATTTCTTCAATATAGGAGCCAGAGAACAGATTAGAAAGACTCTACTCTGATAACAATGTACTGGCTCTACCGTTGAAAGAAAATACAGCCAGTGAATCTGAACTTAATTTTCTGTTCTGCACACTCTTTTATAGCCGCACATAGAGTACAAGAGCAACCTGAAAGCAGAATCAGTCTTTTTTCTTGTTGATTTGATTTGATCTTGTTTTTTTCATTTTCAGTGGGCATGTAGAATGTTTTTCTGAACTCATTTTTAAACCCAGATGAGGGGTGTTCACAGCTGTGTCATCCGCTGTGAATAGAAAATGCATGCTTATATCTTCAGACATTCATCATTGGTAATGTCATGGTCACCTTTTCCATTACGTTTCAATTTTATTTTCTCAAGAGTTGTATATTGGCATCATATAACAGATGTGGAGGCAGAATCGACTCTTGTGTCTGTGTGACAGTGGTGAATATTGTCTTATCCAGACAGAACTGAGATTGAATTTTAATTTAATTCTGAAATTCAGAAGTGTTCCCCTAACTTACCTTTCACTTTGTCACTTTCGACTCTGGAATCATAAGACAAAGTGTAACATTAGATCACTATTACTGTAACACATTTTCTTATATTGGCCTCATCTTTCCTCCCCCGTCCTGCAGGTGAGGGTGTGGGACTCCTGCTGTGTGTCTTAAAGCAGAACTCCATCCTGTTGGCTGTGCAGTCTCAAGCTGAGAAACTGGTCAGAGCGCTGTGGGCCCAGCCATCTGTAGGAGGAGCACGTGTCGTTGCCACGGTGCTCAGTAACCCTGCCCACCTGGTTGAGTGGTGAGTCACATGCAACTTGAAGGTATTCACAGAATGTGGCCTTGGCTGCCACACCTACTTCACATCTCCTTTCTGTGCCAGTCTGTCTCAATATGTTCAACCACAAGGCAAACTCTGGTGCTATGCTTATGACCCAGCCCCAAAAAATTATAAAGATGAAGAGTTTTCTTGTCAAATTACATATCCACCAGTAGAAAAAAAAATACACCTACTGTCACTAAATGATTAGTAGCACACAATTAAAACATTTATTTGTACTTTTTAAAGGATAATGGGTAGCTAAGTCCTTGGTTGACACAATGACAACTTTGTCAAACGCTTTTGCTGAGTGGATCCTCTGGATTTTGGAGGTATTGAATAATCAGCTGTATCTCCCAGGCAGGAGGGAGTTAAGCGCATTGTGGAGAGGTGCATGCTGATCAGAGAAAGGTTGAGAGAAAGGTTGAGGCTTCTGGGATCTCCGGGATGCTGGGACCACCTGACTCAGCAAGGTGGACTGTACTGTTGCACAGGTTTGAACGGTGAGGAGCAAACAGATTCTACCATGTTCCACTTTCACCATCAAATGACCTCTAGGATGAAGTGAAGTTCACTAATGATCTGGAGCAGGCAAAACAACAAGTGAACAAGCATCTGAAAAGAACAAGACAGAACATGCTTTTATCTTTAATAACAGGATTTTTCAGCCCTTGCTTTCTTTCACTCGATTGCATAATCCTTTGAAATAGATGATTGGCATTTACATGTGTGGGCACATGTAAATTTTTCAATTGAGTCTGCTGCCTTTTAGGCCTTGCATGAATGAGATATGCAATTATTGCAATTCACGCAAAAATTACATAGCACATTATGAGATATGGCTGGCTTTTCATGTCTGTTGTACTGCTCTAAGCTTGTAAACTTGGTTGTTCAATCAGTGTTCACAGAGAGAATATTCATTATTAATGTGTCATCAAAAGGATTTGTAGAGAATAAGTTTTACAGAACCTTTTCAGAAACATAAATTCACATTCAGCACAAACAACTGTGACTATTCTATCTTTTCTTTTCTTTTTAAATCTAGAGACGTATTATTTTACCATCTGACAACAATTGCTTTTGTGTTTTTCCTTCTGCTGCAGGTCAGCAGGTAGAGTTTCTGTCAAAGAGGAGACATGTCTACCTGCTTCCTAATGGCTGTCTAAATGTGAGTGCAATCAACAGCCGTAACCTGGACTACGTAGCTGAGTCCATCCATCTGGCTCTGACCGCTCCACTCTGATCCTTGTTGGCTGTGATCAACATGTGAAAGCAGCTCTACAAGGTTTCTTCAGCTTGACTGAACCACATTAAGCAAGGACCCTTCATATGTCACAGTAATCCGCTTGTTTGCACATTTTCAATTAATTGTAATTACTATCGCAATTGAAGCTACAGCTAGGGAATGTTCTAAAAAAAGCCTTACAGAGCAAAAGGTGAGCATGAGTACTAACTGAACTGCCACAGCCTTTTCTATAATCACAGAAGTTTAATCATAACTTATGTGACAGAGACCAGGGAGCTCTCTCTCCTTTGAAACAACAAAGTTATGATCTTTAAGGTAAAGAATAGGGAGTGAAGAACATTTTAAATAGTGTTAATGTGTCTGGTATACAATATTGAATATACAGTATATTAATCATGATAGATAAAATATGCATATACACATCAGATGAAATATTAGAAAATTGTTAATCGTCTTGCTCTTCATTTTCTTCTCCCGTATCCGCTTGTCTGCAGTGAAACACTGCCCATGACTCAAACACATACAGACAAAAATAATTGTAAACCAGTTTTTGGATTTCGTTTTGGTGCTAGTTTTCTGTAGTCTGCCAGAATCTAGGGCATCTTCTCATTTGAAATTCAGGTGTCATCTATGTGTTTCAGCGAGTTAAAATGGGTTTTGATCAACTGTCAGTTGTGCCGGTGTCGGCCATCCCAGTAGCCTATATTTACAGAGAATTATGGTGAGGCCAGAAATTAATAGGTGAGATGTTGTGTAGGTGCAATTTTAGAGTGAAGGTAAAGTGTAGATGAGCATAAGTCTGATTAATGTTGTGAGTGGGTGTGAGTCATTTGAGATTAAATGGGCTCATAAATATGTTGTTCTCTTTCAAACCACTGTCAGCTGCATAAGATATTAAAAAAAAAAAAAAGGTCTGCATGAGGGAGAATATGAAAGACATTGGTCATTTCATAATGCCAGAACAACAAGGCCATTTCTTTATATTATATTACATTATATTACATTTTGTTAGGTTTGTGTTAATGTAGAACTGGACTATTCTTTGGTCTGATCTCTTTATGTCGCTATCTACATTTTTTCACTATATCACTATACACTCAAGTCTTGCTAATCTTTACCTCTTCAGAATGCAAGTTGCTCAGAATTGCACATTTGCATGTCTGAAATACATTTAAATACAGGGAAGAAGCTTATTCAAACATGCAATATGCCGCATGATTGTAGAAAACCTTGTGCACCCCATTTTGTCATTGAAATGTTTTCAATTGAATTTCTAGATTTCAGTTCTAATTATGACTCCTCAGTGGCACTTATTGATTTTGATTTTTTTCTAGGCATGACTGGCTGCGATAGTTCTGTTATAAGCAGTTTTCCTTACACCAGTGTGTCAGCCACAAGACACTAACGAACAAGGAGTACTCCTCGGGGTCTACCAGCACTGTGTTGTGACAATGGCTGAGATAGGACCAGTTATTTCCTCTAAAACCTGCTGTATTCACCCCTTCATCATGTGCCGGGTCTCTAGAACATTTCTGCTGTGTTGTCTTTCAGTTTCTTCTCTCTCCCCTACATAGATGTGTATGTAACATGTGAATTTAGTAAAAGCCAAGGAGGAACAGTATCTTTGTACGGCCGTATAATTTGTCTGTTGTTACAGACGACACACAGCTGACGTGCAGACACCATCACTCACCACCGCTATCTAGTATGAGGTGAATGAAGAGGTTAAAAACATCTGTCGCTGACCAGAAGCAGAAAGGATGTGCTCCAGCTCCATGAATTCCTCCTAGTTGCCATGAACATCACCCACATGTATAAAGCTCAGATATATGTGCTTGGAGAAGGGTGCTGTGTACACAGCAGATCCCAGCTGCTATTATAAGACAGCTGGGTTTACTAAGTCAATAACCTTGACTACAGTATTGTTACACCTGCCCATTCATCTTGAAAGTGACTCAGATGCACTCAAACATTCATTAAAATGTGCAAGTACACCAAGTTCAGCTTATTTTTACAAGCTTGACGCACTTGTTTGATAGTTATAGTTCATGCCCTTCTCTTGAGTATCATAGTATCAAATTGATCTTTTGCCTAATATTAAATTAAAGGAAGACTGGCGCTCAAGGCCGCTATTGAAATCCGAAGTGGCAAAAACTCAGCACCAGAAGCAAAAATCACTTCACTTTTAATTTAAATCTAATTAATATTTAGCAATTTCAGATCTCATTACCTGGAGGCTGTATGTTTAAGTGTTGCGCACACCTCCGCTTTGGGGGAACAGGTAGAATTTCATTTGTACTGGTTTCATTGGAGAGTTTTAGTGTCACATGGTCTAAATAATGTTTTTAGAGGCATTTCACTTCCACTCCAGCAAGAAACATTTCCGGATGATCTGAATTTACTATACAGCTAAATACTGTTTTCCTACAGACGTCGGTGAGTAATACTCGTCCAGTCTCCTCTGTCTTGTCTATGTGGCAGTAATGGAGCAATAGGAAAATTAGCATTCTTTTCTAAATTGCTGAATAACATGCCTTTCTGAAGACATAAGGTTTTCGTCCAGCTAACAGGATATCCTTCACACCCCCCCTTTCATGTCCGAGACTTGCCACTATTGTCACTGTATAATACACTGTTGTTCAATTCTGAGAAACTGGTTGCAAAAAGATATTTAATGGAAGCACTGGGCTCACTCTTTTCATTTCAGCGACACTGGGTGAACAATGAGGATAATCAACATCTACCACCACACAGAGTCTGAGCCATTAGCAAGCTGTCTAGCCCTTTGCTTTGCATCACTGAGTGTGTTTACATGCACACTGTCACAGATACTAGCTCATGTTGCGGGCTTCACGTTCTTATTTGGGATAAGTTGTTTATATGCATCTTCATATTCAAAGTGCAGTTATCCCTGGATACACGAATAAACTGAATTTTCTAAATACAAATATTACCATGGAAACAGAACTAACACGGACTGCAAAAACCAACAGTAAATGGGGGGAAAGGTGTTTACTTGCCTCCAGGCTAGTATCGGCATATCCCAGCAATCATATTCAGGTTTCAATCAACATTGGCCTTCGGCTGAATGAAATAATTGAGTATCCGAATAATATTTGAATATACTGTAAACCCTTAGGAAAGATCTGTTGGCTACCATCACCTTTTCCTTGTCTCTGCATGGAGAAATATAGTATATATCAATTGTATTAATTTAGGATCAATGATATCTGAACTGTCTTCTCTTAAATCTCCCCAATGAATACATTAGCATTCATTGTAAGAAAGTGCTCAAGACAAATAAGAAAAGCATGATATTTAATTTGCAGATGGCTACACTCACAGATTGCTGATATATTTCTGAGATGTTTCTCCTCACTGACCCATTAGAGACTTAAAAGATAATTAATGCAAGACGTGAGAAACAAAATGAAAGAGCTTGTTTCTCAGGAGCAGAATTACAGAAGTTTGAGAAAATGGTCAAAATCTCACACTGATTTTAAATGATCTATGTAAAGTAAATGAAAAGAAGAGGAGATCTTATTTAAGAAATTGCTTTCCTCTGGGAATGCGCATGTAAACACACTTAGTGTTTCAAAAAAAGTATATTCTGAAACCCTGTAGATTTATGCATCCTGTCAAAATTAAAACTTAAAGTGGTTTTCTGCTCCAACACCCAGGATTAGGACTTGAAGATCCTTTGAAAAGCAGATTGGGTGGTGCATGGGCAGTATGAGCCAGTCAGGTATTTCAGCAGGCTACATCTGTCGTTCTATACAACAACAAAAGAACACTGTTTTCCGTGCCGGCCATCTCATCCAATCCTCACCATACACATCCAAGGAGTGGCACTAATGTTAATTTTGGCTTTGACAGAGTAATCGCTAAACAGAGAGCGGCCTAAATAATTGTTCATTGAACTTTGTCGCGTCTAAGCAGATCTCTTGATTGTCACAGCGAGATGCCTATTGAGGCAGTCGATTTAGGCTATATTGGGTACTACTGAGTGGACACAGAACAGCCTTTCATTACCACAGGAGTAAATTGTCTCACTTGTTTATCAGCTGGCCTGGGTTTCTTGTGCAGTATAGACTCATTATGGATGGGCTGCAGACAACGATCAATAATCAGCCATGACTCATTTTGAGGGGACAAACGCTATTACCTCCAACAAAAGCCTATAATATCACCCAAACAATTACTGCTGTGTCTAAATATTCCCTGGCAACATGATAATTCATTTTAAGTGCAGGAAGGATAACAGGGGATTTATTTGACCCCAACCCTGCTCTGTAATTATGATAATTAAGGAAGAATAGCACTACACTTGCAGACGTCATTCTACTAAACTATGAATAGCCATAATTATCAGTGAGACTATTCACAAAAGAGTCCCTTGAAATTTATCGATATGACATGACATCACGCCTTGCTAATGAAGCCATATTAAGGTTTTACACTGAATTAAGTTATTTTGTCATGTTGCCAAAGCCTTATTAAGTCCATGCAATAAAACATTGCCTTTTGGTAGGTTAGTTATCAGTATCTCGCACATAAGACAGAGAGGCAGAGCTAGATTTGCTTAGATATTTACTCATCTGTCTAGTGGCCTAAACATAAGTCAGTAGGGCCGCTGGTTTGTGCTGATAACTGTGAACTTGGCAACCAAAGATGTTTTAGCAATTTCACTGACATATTTTTACAGTGTTGCTCTGTAGCAGTTCAAAGGCTACACACTAGATTGCAAAGCATCAGGGGGTATTATGTCCTACATTTTATATTCAGTTTTGGTCTTGACCTGCAGAGGGTGACCCCGGCGGTCAGTGGATCTATCAGTGGAAAACAACTGTGCTTGAAAGAGATTTCATAACACTCCAAGCTGCATGTGAGATAACAGGAAAAACACCTTTTCTTGGAAGATATCAAAGCTCGTCTTCCATGGCATACTCACTTATGGTGACACTTCCCGATTCCTATCTGTGTGAGCGTGGAGAAAATAAATTATTTAAGTCAGTGGGGGTACAAGAGTTGCATACAGTACAAGTTTTTGGAATTCATGGTTTTATATCAAGGTAGATAGGATAGTGGAATATCTCCCCTCTTCATTGATCTTCAAATTACAGCTGCAGGCACATGCAAAACTTTGCTTCAAACAAAGTCATACAGCAGAAGTCATTTGAAGATCAGAATAATCCACCAATCCATAACAAATCACATAAGGAGGATGTTCGGGGAGCTTGATAGTACACAGAACAATATTATGTTCTGTATGCACACACAAGGGAACTTTGATCTGGTCCTTGCTGCAGCTTAGCGGGGATGACAAAAACAGAAATACCTAACAATATATGAATATCAAACACCTAATAAGGAGCAGGGTCACGCTTGTCTTCAGAACAGCTTCAGTCTGCATGGCGGTCTGAACTGTGTGTAGTGGATATTGGAGCTCTCTTCACGAAGGAAAGTCTCCATTTCTTTCAGAGACAAAGGAGGTGGAAATCTACTTTGCCCTCTGCGCTCCAATGCGGTTCAATGGGGTTTAGATTTGGTGATTGGAGGGCATGGAAGGCGTTTGACTTCATCCTAGTGTTCATGAAGCCCCTCTTGACTTTGCTTAGCAGTGTGTATGGGGGCAGGTGACTTGGTTCTGTAAAACGGCCTCATATTCCTTGACCGTTATGTGACAGTGGAGAGCAATTATGAGACCTGATGACTCCCACAAGACCATCAAAGATCCACCATCAAAGATCCACCATTTATAACATTTCATAACAGGCATAGTGGGCTGAAGGCATTATTCGTCTCTCTCAAATACTAAATAATGTGTTCTGTTTACACCAGGTTATGCCTCTTTGTGCATCGGCCACGCATACAAGTTTGTTATACAAGTTTCCACATGGCAGTCCTGCCATAAATGGCGTCTCTCAGAAGGTCAGGACATATAGTTTGTGTTGGGTCTGTGTCGCAGATGTGTCCATTCAATTCTGTGGTCATTTTCAAGGCCATCGCTTTGTGGTGTTTCTGTTAAGTGTCTGTCTGTCGCTGTCGGTGAGGTTCGACACAGTTCCTTTTTGTCTGTGCTTGGTATATGTTGCGTCACGATTCTCAGGACTCTTCCCCCTAGAACATTACATCATTTTGCAGTTTTTGTGACCAATGCACTTGTAACCCGCAAACCATGTATTTGGCCAGTTGCTTTTCATATAAAAGTGGTGATTGTCAGACCTCTTTTAAACCTGGCTCATACTGCTAATTGGCATTCAATTTAATATGACTTGCCCGTGTAGCTGCCTTTGGAATTGTGATTTAGTTACTTCAAAGTTAAAATCCCTTTTCGTGTTGTGTTTCTCTCCTTTTCTCCACACGCTGTAGATGAAAGTGTTGAGGACCAAGAGGCAATCAGCATCAACATTCCCAGATTCAGTGAAAAGCGCCCGGCCACTGGTAAAGCCAATCTGCAATATTCTAGTATTGAGCCAATAAGGATAAATAGACCCATGCTAGGTTGTACCTTTTCTGTTTGTTTGATGTACCTTATTTGTCTGTGCTTCTCAGGTGAACTCCAGCCCAAGTAGTTTACTGCATTCCCTTTGAACTACATTATACAACTGGTGGTGATGGTGTACAGAGAACAATGGATGCATTTGGTCTTTGCTCAAATAATTGATCTGTTTGCTTGTAAACCGGGTAAATTGCTAGAGCAAAAACACATTTTTTTCAACAGCCAACTAGTTTAGCAATAGACAAATTAGGCCTATAATGTCAAACATCTAGACTACACACTGCTAGAATTCATGGTCCTATGAATTTGGGAACACACAATACAGAGCTCTTGCATGCCCTGCAATTTGTAAACATTTTATACAGGGAGACCGGGAAGGGAGACAGGGTAACAGACATAATGATGTATATGTTTGTGTCCCTAACTTGATTTTGAAAAAAAAAAAAAAAAAACTTTAGCTGTTTTACTTTTGCAACACATGATCTTTTTCCACTGATCTGATCTAAAACTGATGGTTGAAAGCTTACTCAGTATTCACACTGATGATTACACAGCAAGTCATCCGATAAAGCTATGAAATATCAAAACAAATGACAAAAACAGTAATGATAAAAATAGAGCAAAAGGCATAGTTACATTTTAATTGTTACCCCAGGTTTCAGCTTACCAACATAATTCTCCACTGGACTCCTATTGGCTGAGTCAAGAGAAGAGGATTTTGCTACGCTGTATCTGAGAGACATATCACACAGGCCATCTTTGCTGGGGCCTTCTTATTATTTGTTGCCGTAGGCCTTTTGGTTATTCTCCTCCCACCTGAGCCAACATTCTGTGTCTAAACTGTTCACAACCAACAGCAAATCACCATCCCAGTGAAGACTCTGAGGCGTATATTTCATGCAATTTTGGTTGTGGCACACCAATGTATGTGTGCATGTTTCTTAAGGATCCAGTACAATGATTTCAGCTCAGTCAGGAAAAGTTTGATGTTGATTTCTAGCACAATGAGCATAATTTTTTCAGTTTTTGATGGTTAGATGGCACAAAGCTTGTAGGACTGAGTGAGAGCCAAACCTTCCCTATAACTCTGCGTCCACTCCACTGCATGATAATATTTCTGTCTTTGGGGAACAAAGATCCTGTGTTGGCACTTTGGCACCGAGCAACAATAGAGGCACAGAGATTTTGGCTGGTTTGGCAAGTAGCTGGCTGGCTATTGTCACCTCATTAACTATGCATAGGTGACATCATTTACACTGGAATTCTAAATCTGTTTGATTCTGTTGAAAACCAGAGAGAGAGAGAGTTTTCCATAGGGCGTTAGCGAAATTTCCACAATGTTATAATAATTTGGGTAACTTTACATTAACAGGTCCTTTGTTAAATTATCAGAAAAAAGTTGATCTGCACAACAGCATACCGCTCCAAGACATTTATTGACTAGAAGTAAAATGGGACAGTGGCATCTCTGAAATATGTAGAGAAGGTGCACCTACCCTGTCAAGAGGGAGACATCCATAACCTCTTATTACTGTGAGAGGCTTATTGGATATTCACTCTCCACACTCTACATAACACCCTTCCTGTGAACTGATCTTTTCCTAAAGTGCTGATATGATCACTGACTTTGACAGACTTTATTGCACTTCCGCACCTTGGGGGGAGGATGTGTTGATGTGCTGATCACATTAGTTATCTATCTTAAATTATACCATGTGATCCATTCTCGTCCTCCACGTTATAATCTATCCTGATTGCTATTGCTATGATTGATGATGCCTGATTGCTAGTAGTGAATAAATGTCCTGGAGCAGTATGCTGTTGCGCAGATCAACTTTTTACTGATGTATCTTTCTATCCTGCACCAGCACTACGGTGAATGTGCACATAGCCCTGTGTTATTTAGTGCTTTGTTAAATTATACCATGAAATTGAGAAATACAATTCTCTTTGCACTGGACCTTTAATTATTAAAGATGATTCTCAGATATGCTAACCATTTTGACTGTTTAAAATTGTTATGTTGCCTTACAAGACTGGAAATAACTAACAATGGTATATGGTAATTCATAGAGGTGCATATCTAGTCATTGAGTATGCACATAGCCTCTGGAACATGTTCTTGCCTGTAACTGTCCTAACAGATCCTCCTGACGGGACAGAAACCAGAATCAGCTGCATGTGGGCCTAGAGTTGGGGAGAATTAACCTCTATTGATTACAACCAAACCCTTGCAGCTTTAAATTACTATCCTAAAGCCTCAGACACATAATGAATGCAACTGTCACTGTGAATGCCATACCAGGATCTCCTCACCAGGCCCGGCCTTCTTACATCACAGTAAGCTACTGATTCAGAATCAATAGCAACAATTGATTTGCTTCTGCTGGGTTATTTTCAAGGGAAACCTTGTGAGACAGTTTTGTACAAAGAAGGCATGAACTGCCATGCTAAGAGCTAGATTTCATTGATTGTGCCACTCGACATCTTGATGTAGCCTACCCAACATTCACAAGTACAAGCCTCAGGTGTCACAACTTCATCATGGAGACACACCTGCGCTGCATCAACCCAGACAGCAGTGTGACCTGTTGCCTTTAATTGTCGGGTTTCGCAGGACCCAGAACACAATTTGACACTATGACCTACCACTTATGACTTACAGAAATAACTCCCGCTAATTGATTCTTTATGGGTCCCTCTGGATTATGACAGTCTGGAAAACAACCATCATCAACCAATCAGGTACAGGGGAGAGTGGGGTAAGATGAGCCTGTGGGTAAATTGAGCCACCCCCTGTATCCTAGCAATGATAAACACTATGTGTCATATGGCCAGACATTTAGGAAGAGACTTCCATTGCAATATGGCTGCGAAGGAACCAGCCACATAGGACAAGTAGTAAGTACATTTATGCTCATTGTTGTCTCTCTGTTTTTTGTAACAAAAAGTAAATTAAGCAGTGAACTAGTGTGTACACCAACTTTTTTCAAAAAGGTGGCTATGGGGTAAGTTGAGCCAAAAGCCACGGGGTAAATTGAGCCAGTTGTACAACTTACCACCTTGTTGATTTCTGATAGTAACAATAGTATTTTAATGAATAACTGTGCAATTTATGTATTTATTTACAATATAGAACAATATAGAGTACTGTCTCTGAACGCAGCTGAAGTCCCCCTGTCCTGCAACTTTTAGCTCCAGCTCTACTCCAGCTCCAGCACACCTGATTCAATTAAGGTGTCATGAGAATGTGTGGCCCTTAATTGAATCAGTGCAAGAGTAGAGTTGGATTTTGTATTTCCCTGCAGCCTGGATGAATGGAATATTGAGTAGGTGTGGCTTCAGGAGCTGTGCAAGAAATAAGTAGACAGACCTGTAAACATTCCATCACAGTCCCTGTTATATTTTGTTCATGTTCATGAGTCTAGTTTGTGTTGCCTATGTGTGATTTTAACATGTTTTATTCCAACAAGTAGCCACTATAGCCTTTATTATTATTTATTCATGTTCAATAACAAAATCATGGAAAGTCATGGAATATTGAGTAGTTGGGGAATATTGAAATTAATGTTTAATAATCTAGAGTGTACACAGCCTATTTGTTGCTGTTGGATTGCAGTTTCTTAAGAAACATATTTGCATTTAATTTACAGCAAAGCATTTTTTATTTATTTAGCTTTGAATCTTTTATTTTCAAGACTGTTCAAGTAAAGTTATTTTTAAGGTCATGTAATGTTACATTTAACTCAGGTTGGTTTGCAAAAAGGCATTCAAGTTGTATTTTCATTATTCTTTCGTTTAGCTGCATTCTTCCAAGTTCATTTGAAAGTCAACATCGTGAAATATCGGTGGAAACATTTGTTTTTCCTTGCCAAGATAATGTTTTCAGTAAAAACTGTCTCATCTTACCCCGCTCTCCCCTAAAGTACTAATCCTATAATAAATTGCAAAAGGATAAGCTACTATGCAAGTAGGATCACAGTCAAATTTGAAGTCCTGATATTAAAGGGATATTATAGTGATAGGCTACCACAGGAGATCAAAAATACGGTTAAGTAGCCTATGAATTCACTTTTGAGTGGCAGACACAAGACCAAAGGACTATTATCGCAGTATTGTATGGATTTTCCGTTGGGTTAGGCAGGCTAAACAATCCATCACGAGGCTATAGACGCATTGGAAACCCTTTTCAGTCACAAGAGCTGTCAATGGAGTTTTAAAGGCAGATATAATGCGAGCCATCTCTATCAGGCGGACTGCACCTGTTGATCGCCAAGCAACACGGCACACTTTTGCTTAACAACAGTAATAGTAGTAGTAATAATAATGGGAATGGTAAAATAATAGTGTCACATGAAATACCACGGGTCCTCAAAGCGTCAAACGGACAGCCTACCTATAGAAGCCCATGCATTCATTTGTGTCAGAAGCGCGCATCTCTCCAGAGGCGCACAGACTTTCAGAGGCTGGACTCACTCTTCAGCAAAAGGCTTCTGCTGCTCATCTGACGCTCAAGTTTCAAGTCTCAAGGATACTGTTAACCATCAATTGGTGGGCTATTCTGTAACTGAAGACTGAACAATCGAGATACGGTAGGCACGCTCTTTTTCAACCCATTCCTGATGTAGCTACAGTAGGCGATTGCTTTATTCTCGAAATCCAGTTAAACCTAAATAATAATAAAATTTTTTTAAAAAAAACACTCTGATACTAGTGTGCTACTATAGGGGCTTGCAGTGCGTCTATCTGTGTTACTCAGTAGTGAGTTTAAAGTTATTGTGCTTTATGGGATTGTTTTATGCTATAAAAATTCCTATAATATTCCTATAAGGACTGCTGTGATATTTGTACAGTTCCCCCTGAACAATTTATCATAGGATAACTATAGCTCTTTTTCGTAGGGGAATATCAAGGGGTGAGATACAGCAAATGGATGTCGTTTCTTGCCTTGCACTGATTGCAGGTAGTTTTCAACTAAATTGCTAAAAATGGGTTTAACATCGGTATGTGTATAGTTGCCATTAGTTCCAGCATCTTTTTATTCTATTTGGCAGAAGAAGAGATAGAGTTCTGTATTCATATCAGCGTTTCAGTTATCTGGTCTAGAATATTCTTGGGCAGAGCAGATGAGTTGTAAGCCAAAAATCAAGTTGTTGAGTTATTAGATCAATTTGTTCCTGTGCACAAATTGAAAATTGCTGTTCCAGCAGCCATGATATTCATCCACTGGCGAGGATATGAAAAACAGTAGCTATATCTACTAAACTAGATTTGACTCATATGAGTAAATCTAATTCAGTGGATACATTATATAGCTTTATCAATTGGACCGCAGTAGCCTATATGCAAATTGTATCATGGATTAATTCACTGAATGCTTTGTGCTTTGTATATCTGATATTGTAGCACCAGTTCAATCCATAAGACTGATCAGCCTCTTAAGTATAGTAATTAAGACTTGGAGTGCCTGATTGATTGCTTGCTTCTATTAACAGGTCATTTCATTGAGGAAATATGTCAGATTTTATTTACAAAGATGAATGCTGTCTTCCACATAGAAAATAGTAGAAAAGCAGGAAACACTAATCTTGTATTCCTACCTTATCTCTCCTCCTCTCCCATTATCTTAAAGATCACCATTTCATCATTATGTGACCCTGGGTTGGCAAGAGTGTTATTACCTTGAAGCAGCTGGAGCCTTTTACACAATCCAGCCATGTGTGTTTGAGCCTGTAGGGACAATACAGAGTTGAATTCTCTCTGGATCACATTTCCACCACTCCCACCCTCCCAGTGGGTGCTGCGTTTGTTTGGGTGCACACATCTGATAACATGACCGAGCATCTAAACAACAGCATTACAGTGGTGACTGAATAGAAAAATGCAAATAATTTGAACAGACAGGTCCAAGACTTAAGACTAATTTGTCACTCTTATATCCCTCTCAATTATATTTAACCCTCATCCTACCAACATATTTAACATATAAGGACTACCGTCTGGGGTCCCTGGGGACCCCAAGAATAAACTACTGTAAGAAACAACCATCATAGCAAAATGTTAACTTATTTCTTCTCAAAACATTATTAGTTATGTAATTAATGTCATCTGAAAAAAAAACAGATTACTATTATTTTAGGAAAGTTACAGTTAATTAAATTATGTATTGTATTTCTGACTTTGAACATCATCTTACCTTAGGAAGAGCAGTATTTAGGGTCGTCGACAGAGCACATGAGGAAATCTGTGTCTGCTGCATCTGTGTCTGTCTCCTTCAAAATGACTGACAGAGTGCCCCTACCCCCCTGATAGTGTGTGATACTTTAAATTAGGACCCATGGCAAACATTAACTCAATAAATAGTTCCATCTATTAAAACTGCATAGGCGGAATTGGGTGCTTTTGACTGGGGTCCCCCAGGACCCCAATACATTGGTATTTTTAAAAAGCACTAATTAAAACAGAAACAGAAAACAATGATATGAAGTCATTAGGAACAAATTGATCGACAAAGTCATGAAAAATTGGAATGATAGAATAAAGCACCTGTGAGATATGACAAAAAATATACCTCTGGGGTCTGCGGGTACCCCAGTCGGTGGGATGAGGGTTTTAAGAGCCACTTTGCCGTGTAAATTCTCTAAATCCTAAATGTGTCTGAACGCTTCAATTTGTGCTTTGGCAGTTTTTCCTCTCGGAGGTTCCTTTCTCCTGAACAGAGTGAAAGAGGATTAGGTAGATTCAAATGATTTGCTAGAATTAACATGCTCATTCTCTCTAATGGCCATCAGAAAGATCCTGCTATGCTGAATCATGTTTAGGATACAATGCACTACGCACCCCAACAAGCTGGCACAAATCTGTTTATCTGATCATCTGTCCTGTCTTGTCTCTTTTTGTTTTTGTGATATGTTTATTCTGTCTCTTGTTTTTCATGTTTGTTTGTACATTTTGATTGCACCCTTTAAATTGCCACAATCGGGATAAATAAAGTTGAATTGAATTGAATTGAATTGAAACTAATACCTACACCACAGCATGTGCACATTCACCTGTATTTGATGCTGGTGTTCCTCCTATCCAGTATGGATAGTCTATACCAGATCTGAGTCTATCAGCATTTGCTAATAATTTTAGGTATTTGGTTTAATCTGATTTAAGTACAAAATATAGAGCTTGCCACAGAGGAGATATGCAATGAATGGCAGAATGTTCTGAAATGAGAGGAAGTATTTGAAAGGCATCTAGCTTAGTATACAACTGTGATTGACAAGTTACTGACATGCCTAAATTGTACTGCAGTAAATGTCACCTTCTGGGACTCCGAGCTGAATAAAACAAAGAATTATTGATAAATACTAGCTAGACCAAGGCCTGATTATACTATACTACTATACTGTATTACTCTACTGTATACTGTATTTTACACTATGCTTGTATTCTAATGAAGTTATGTTACTGTCAGTCAAGTGATTTTTCCCTTTGAGGCTACACAGCACACATTAAAAAAAACTGTTTCATTGGAAGGACATGAATTAAAATGTGAAGGCTCATTTGACAGAAGAGCTCACTCATTAACACATCACTGCACAGCTAATCTGCTGTTGCCCAGGAATGCAATTCAAGGCAAAACTTTAATTGATGATAATTGATTGGATCAATGGACTGTATAAATATGTATAGTTTTAATACAGCAGTAGGACTATTCAATTTATATTTATTAGTCATGTTCAGGGATTATACATTTTTTTCTATGTAAATGCCACTGAGAATAGGCAACATTTGACATTTAACTGTACAGTTTGTAGCATCCATACACTACATAGTCTATAATAGTCATGATTTCTGTCACCTTGTAGGTTGACATCAGCCTTGTGGGATGGAGGGCACGGGCAGCGGCTGGGCGCCAGAGCTCGCCCCCTCGTGTACGGGCGATGCGGAAGGGAACGGCACCGGCCAGGTCTTTGAGGTGCCGCTGCAGAACGGCTCCTCCAAGCGCAGCTCCCAGTTTGTGGGGGTGGAGCTGCTGCAGTCCTTCAAGCTGCTCATCATCCCCTGCTACACCCTGGTGGTCCTGGTGGGTGTCTTCGGCAACTACCTGCTCCTCTACGTCATCTGCCGCTCCCGCAAGATGCACAACGTCACCAACTTCTTCATCGGCAACCTGGCCTTCTCCGACATGCTGATGTGTGCTACCTGCGTCCCATTCACGCTGGCCTACGCCTTCAATCCCCGAGGTTGGGTGTTTGGCCGCTTCATGTGCTACCTGGTGTATCTCATCCAGCCAGTGACAGTTTACGTGTCTGTCTTCACTCTCACTGCCATTGGTGTAGACAGGTAAGTCATGGGCTGGCTGGGCAGACTATTCAAAGAAACTGCTTGGAAAGTAATAGAGTGGGTTTTTCAAGGATCTTATTTACATGCATTTGCATCACATGTCTATGCACTGCATTTCACTGAAATATCCCTTAATGTATTGTAGGCTAAGTCATGAAATGAGTAATGGAATAGAGTGCATTCAAGGTCCTCAGCTGAAGGCATTCCATGGAAAAATAAACCTATTTACTCAGCCTTTTGCAACTCTTCTATATAATCTGCATTAATGTAGAACTAATACATAACACCCCCACAGAATGATAATAGAATAGTGAATCTTGCTATCCCTTGAAAGGAAAACTGCACAAAATTGCAGTGGCAAAGGCAAATGTAAACATCTGCATGTAGCAGGTTTTTAGGCCAGTTCTGAAAAGAACTTCTGAAAAGATGTGAGGCTTGATTTACATATTCTGTTTCTAGGATTTAATCTGTTTCCAAATGCTAACAATCTGTCCTGTCATGTAGTTTACAGTTTCAGTGCGTGTTTTTAGTCTTTTTCTGTATATGTTGAATGGCTTGTGATGTTAGAAAAAATATGTCATAGAAATACAGGGGGTGGACAAAATAATGCAAATATCACAAGAAGCCGGGCCTCCCTTTGCCTTCAGAATAGTTACAATCCTCCTTGAATGCTGCCATACAAGTTCTGAACTAAGTGTTGTGGGACATTAGACCATTCTTCTAGAAGTAAAACTTGCAGTTTTTTGAAGCAGGTGGAAGTTCTGTGCTGCAGAACGTCCCATAAAGGTCCAATGATGTTCAGATCTGTTGATTGGTGAGGCCATGGAACATAGAGATAAAACAGAAAACAGAGATAAAACATCTGTTTTATCTCTATGCCATGGAAGGTGTTTGATATCCTGGTGTTCATGAAACCACTTTTGAATTTCTCATCAAGATGATGACTTAAATGGCTTCATATTCCTTATATGACCGTTATACGACCATACAGAGCAGTCATTGGTCCTTATGATTCCTACAAGATTGCTGCTCATATTGCAGATCCACCATCTAACAGATGGCAACAGGCATTGTGGGTTGATGGTATCCTTGGGCTTTCACCAAATGTAAATTTGTCAGGATGTAGGAAAAAGGATGAAAGACTCACCATATTTAATCCATTGCACAGTGGTCCGGGTTTTGTTCTCCTCACACCAGGGTTTGCCTCTTTGTGTGTTGGCCTTGGGTTTCCGAATGGCAGCTCAAGACATACAGTTTTTGTTGAGACTGTGTCAGAGGTATTGATTGAATTCTGTGATGATTTGTGAGGCCATAAGTTTGTGTTTAGCAACTATACTCTCAAGTGTGTGTCTATCCCTGTGGTGAGCTTCGACTTGCGAACACTGTTCCTCTTTGCCAAAGCAGTTTGTTTGGGCTTAGCATGGTGCCATGATTTTTGAGACTGTTCCCTTTGCCAAAAGAACAAAAAAAAAAACAATTTGGGCACCAACTATTTGGCTTTTTTGGAGCTCTGTTGCTTCATATTGCTTTGAAAACTCACATATAAAAGCGGTAATTATCAGACCTGTTTTAATGCTGACACCCTGTTAATTGACCTTCATCTTAATGACTCACCTGTGTAGCTGCCTTTGTAATGATTTCGTTACTTCAAAGTTAAAGGCCTTTTTCATGCGGTGTTTCTGTTGTTTTGTCCACCCTCTGTATTTGTGAGAGAAATCTGACAATAAAATCTAATCTGACCTAAATTTAATACAACCTAACCTAACCTAACCTATAAATTCAGCCTATCCTCTCCTCTTCTCTTTAGATATTATGCCACAGTGCATCCTCTGAAAAAGCGCATCTCGGTCTTGGCGTGCACCTATCTCCTGTCTGGGATTTGGCTGCTGTCCTGCGGTCTGGTGGCGCCAGCTGTGGCCCACACCTACCATGTGGAGTTCAAGAACGAGGGCTTCACCATCTGTGAGGAGTTCTGGATGGGCCAGGAGAAGGAGCGGCTGGCCTACGCGTACAGCACCCTCTTCATCACCTACGTCCTGCCTCTGTCGGCTCTCTGCATCTCGTACCTGTGCATCTCCGTCAAGCTGCGGAACTGCGTCGTGCCCGGCCATCGCACCCAGAGTCAGGCGGAGGCTCAGCGCGCGCGCAAGCGCAAGACCTTCCGCCTGGTGAGCCTGGTGGTGGCAGCCTTCGGTTTCTGCTGGATGCCCATCAGCGTGTTCAACGTTCTGCGCGACATTGACATTGATCTGATTGATAAGAGCTACTTCCTGCTCATTCAGCTGCTCTGTCACCTGTGCGCCATGAGCTCGTCCTGCTGTAACCCCTTCCTCTATGCCTGGCTGCACGACCGCTTCCGCGCAGAGCTCCGCAAAATGTTCACCTGCCGCCGTCGCATTGGCATCCCGGCCAACAACTGCGCTACAGCCAGTGTGGTGCTGTGAAGCTCCGCTCATCCCCAGACCTATTTGAGATCATTTGTGGTCGTTCCTGCTTCATTGGACAGTATAGTGGAGATGATGAAAGATGACGCAATGAGATGTGTAGGATGACATGCTATAGCCTATGATGAGCCAGCTTTCAACTCATGACATTGATATGCACCATAGTCCACTAACCCACTGTCAAGCAGCGCCCCTTTAACCTACCAAAAAACTCTTCAGCCTGTAACCAGTGGGTTGACAGTCCATCGGCATATGTATTCATAATAATTGTAATGAAATGGATTACTTTTTGTCTGAATTGTGAAATTTGACGTTATCTATTCTCGAAATTGTCTCTTTTCTATTCTTGTGAGGTATTAATTTTTTCCCCATTATCTACATAATAGAAATAAAATAAACCTAACCCAGTTGTACAATAATGATTAAACCTATTTTTGATATTTGGATCATGAAAGCCAATTCTTGCGAACATTCTGTCAGATGAAAATTTGGATTTAATTTGCAAAATGATATACCAGAAATACAATGCATTTTTATCTTCATTCTTTAGAAAAATCCCAATTACACCTCCATACTTCCTTTCAAAGTCATTTCCATTTTGATTGGATTTTAGACTACCCATTAGGTTTTCTTTATTGTGTTATCCAATTATAAAGATATGTGACAGACAGGCATAATGACTTACAGTATTTAAAAAAGGTAGTACTTCAAAAAGATTGCTATATGTTTCCATGGCTACAGGCGCTTGTTCCTCATCCATGTTGGTCTAAGAAAATATCCTAAATATAATGTTAGTTTAGCCTACTCATTGGTTTATTTAACACAAAATAAACTGCTGTAAGTGAATAAAAAATGGTTTTGGTTTTTGACCAGCTACACCACCAGGTGAAGAGAATCCACAATTACATTCTATACATTAAACAAAGTTATAGAAACCATCTAAGAGAATCTGCAGTAGACTTGCAAAACGTCAGTGCAATATATAAGCAGTAGCCCATCTATAAATTACATAAATCTTGCTAATCTTGCTGCAGGTTAGGCAAGATCTCTCAAAAGTTACATATAATGATAAATTATATGTATTAGGCTAGATAATTATGCACTTAACATTAAAAAAAAAAAAACTTTTGAAACTAGCTATTAGCTAAATCTGGTACAACACATCATCTCATTATTTTTGAGACTTATGTTTTGTTGTGCACTGTTCCTGTCTAAATAAACTTAAATACATTCATCTACTCAAGCTTTTATTTTAGGTATGTGTTACAAAAATATACCTAGAATAATTGTTAAGTAACAGAAGACAAACAATTTGGTGAAAGAATTAGTGTCTTTTTATTTCAATTAAAACAATATTTTGCACAGCAACACTTCTTTGAGAAGTTGTACATCTACTATTGGTTTCATGTCAGATGAGCACATGATGCATCATCCTGCACATTCAGCACATTGTTTGAGCGCTCACTCCAGTAAAAGAAGAGAGGTAGCCTACAACTGTCCAGCAAATCAGATGTAGTAATCATGACATTACACTGTGGAATTAAAGGTTTTTGAAGGCACAGTTCAGAACATTCTAAAGATTAGTATTGCTGTAATTATTGCTATGACATTACATTATATAATGTAAAGGCATAGTTGCAGGATCCATTCATTAGTGTAGTAAAATTACATTCAAAGACGCAGCTGGATTTTTCACATATCATAAGGCTGTTATTGATGTGAAAACAAGTTCCTCTAACAAAGCATTGATTCTCTTACTGCCTTTTTTTGCAATAGAACAAAACCACATTCATAATGCTCAAAACCTCACATTAATATTAGCAGATAATTTGTTTCATGATTCTGTATTACTACTTTAACTTGCATAAATATTTCAAATAAGTATGTGCACTTAGGAGTGGCATGGATATTTTACAATAGAAAAAAAGATTGTGCTCAAAGGGAATAACAAACAGTAGTGGACTATAAGACAACCTTGAATGTCTCTCCAAACTATATACAGTAAATAACCAACTAGCTGGTTGCCTTTATTTATTGCTGGTTTTCTAAATGATGCATCATTAAAGCAGAAATAGGCACAATGTACTTTAAGGACTGGAAGAATAGATGACTTTCTGTTGAGGTAAGTAAAACAGGGGAGGAATGTTAACTGTTGTCTGGTAAAACTACTTTTGGACACATACTCATGAAAAGGCCCAGCAAAGCAAACAAAAAATAAGACTTCAGTGTTGGATGGAAAATTAATATTGGATTGGACATGAACTTTCATCCCAACTATGAACACTTGTACCATGAACAATCTTAATCTTCACTCACTTGATGAGGTTTTTGATTAAGTCATAATTCATGGTCAGCACTCAGAAAAATAGTCATAAAAAAATATCATGCAGGTGAAATAATTAACTGCAAATATATTCCTACAAACTAACTTAAGAGAGAAATGCTACATTTCAGAACTCAAGATGGTGCAAGACTTTGGAATGGTCGTACAAGGTATATGATCAATAGACAGCAATAAATTTCAACAAAGCCCAGTGTAGAGTAGCCAAAGGGCAGACAATAATTCCTGTTATTCTCTGCATCATCAGTATATTAAATAAAGCTCAAATCATCTTTCATTGAGTATGTAAATCAAGATGTTGAATAATATTATTATGAAGCAAGTGATTTGAAAGCAAATTCCAGTACCTTAGTGTCAAAATAATTTCAGATGCTCATCTAAATAATTATACTTGTTTGTCATAAAGTTACTTACAATTTATTAATGATGTCAGAGACAATTTTCCAGCATTCTCAAACAAACAAATTTGACTCTGACTCCATATGGAAACTGAAAAAGTGCATAATGCTCTAAGGAAATAAGACCTTCATAGAGATTGTGTTTCTCAATACACAGTGACAAAAGCACCCAAGAAACTGGGTGCTTGAGTGTAGCTTTCTTGTCCCAGCCCCCGTTACCTTACACTGGCTTGCCAGAGCTAAGGGACAGCAGGATACCGGGTTGCTCCTCTATGACACGGACCAGCAGGTTATCTATGTACTCCTCCAGCTCAACGATCTTGGCGTCCTTCTTGGACAGCTCAGTTTGCTGCTTCACCACTAGTGTGATCAACTCTTCCTGCGTCAGCTGAGTGTATGGTCCGCTTTCCACCGAGTTTGCCGCCTAAGGAGAATGAAGAATGTGAATGCAAGCACTCCAATTAAAAAGTTTGTTGAATCGCTGAGGGTTCATTGGCTTGTCCCCGGAAAGAACACATGAGAACACCGTAGTCCCCTTTTCTGAGGTTCTTGGTAGAATTTGCACAATACAAAAATAGGAAATATGTTCTGAGTGGGTTGCCATTTACCACATAGATTTCAGAGCTGAAAAATCATCCACTTTAATTAAAAGGTGAAAATCGTAACTAATGACATTAAATATTTTCATGAACCTAGTATTTCAATTCCAGTAAAAGTTTAACTCACTAAAAAGGGCACTATCTATATCTTTGTGTATAATGTAGTTATATTATAGGGTGATGAGGGATATTATATAACCCTCACGACCTGTACTTTCTTGCCACCCATTAATGAACCACACATTCCACATCAATAGGCTCTATCCTGCAGGAAAAAGCAATTAAGATACTCAGAATGGGTCTGATGTCACATTTGAGCAAGAAAGCTTTTTTTATGGCCTAACTGCATCATTCATGTCAACATGGCGGTACCTTCGTCTTCACTGCTGTGCTGTCATGGATCTTTATCTCTCTCACAGCAGGGGTGCTAGTGGGATGTTGGCTCTCAACTGAGCTCAAGGGCTTCACAGGATGAGGCCTGTAAAGAGATTGCATACACAGCTTATTATTATCATGCCCTCAAAGAGATTACATATATTACTGCATGCAAGTACAACACTACAACTGATGGGCACAGAAACTTCACTGAACATAACAAAAAGATTTATTAACTAACATAGTGTAAGAAGGAGAAAAAGAGGATGAGACAAATTAATCTGGTGCTTCCAGCTATTTCAGAAGGGCTGCCTTCCTTTTTCCTTCCACACTATGATCCAGATGCAATATTCAGAATCAAACTCAATTTGAAGAGAGGTGCCGAGAAACCACAAGCCTTCCAAAGTAGAACAACCCAGGTAAATCCCAACACTCTGTTTGCCTCCCCATACAGACATGATGCAACAGCCATATGCCTGTTTAGATAATCAGGGATAACAGTCTCATTCTGCAAATGCATACTTCAAAAGTGGCCTGTTCAATCTCACCTGCGTGGAACTGAGGCCACCCCACCTCCATTGCTATTCTGTGCATTGACAGGCTGTACCTCAGAGGGTGAGACCCAGGCTCGCAAAAGAGGCTTTCCCCCAGACAAACCTCCTGCCTGGGAAGCTGACTCCTCCATAACTACCTCTGGGGTAGTCAAAATAGAGGACATAGGGGAAGAGGATGGTGCGATGAAAGGATCAGCTCCAAATGGATCCTCTTTAAACTGAGTTTCCATCTTTTCTCCTCCATTAAAACGTCTTTGTGTTTTCACCTTGGCTTGAGGTTGGAGTGGAAAGGAAGCACTGGTAATAGACTCAGTCACAGCTTCTTTGGGTGAGATGTCTTGATTAGCTTTGGTGGCGGTTGTTTCTAATTTAGGTACGGGTTCTTGTTGAGGCTTGGTTTCTTTGTTATCCGAGTGAACCAGAGACGGAAGCATCTGCTTTCCTCTCTGTGAATTCCTTCTTTGGAAAGCAGGACTGTGTTGATTTGAGTCAGTATCTTTTTTTCTGTGCTCAGGGTGTTTGTCTGACTCGCTGCCAGAAAAACTAGAGAAGGGATCTGTTGGATTGTCTGGAGTAAAAAGTTTATCAAGATCATCTGCTGTCATTCCTTGATCTTCGAGTTTCTGCTCTTTCTGTACTTTGCCAGTAAAAAGGTCATCTACACCTTGGTTCTGCTCCAGTTGTGCCCATGGATCTTTGGAAATAAGCTCAGCAGTAGGGAATGGGTCAAACTCTGCAAACGTCTCATTTGCAACCCTGATGTTCTTGTCCATGTTGTTCACATCTGAATTGGATACTGTTTGGTTGTTGATATTCATATTTTTGGCAGAAACTACTGATGTTGCATCAGGATCTTCTCGCTTCATTGGTTCTTTGCTACCAACCTTTTGTCTGGGTTTGGCTGTGGGTGTTTCTTTGGCCATGGTGACTTGCACTTCTTTTTGGTCATCTGATGGTGTATCCCAACCTGTCTGTCTAGTTGCTCTGGGCACTTCTGTTGGCAGCATATATTTGTGATCAGTAGCTGCAGGTGGTGGGTGCAGCACCTTCTTTACTCCATCCCTGGACATCACTGATCGAACTTCTCTGCTTGAAGTGTTGGTGTTTATAGACCCTGGGACTGCAGGGGGATTTGGCCTCTCTACAGATGGATGAGCCTGTGCAATGTTCTGGCTTTTATTTTGGTTGGAATCTGCTACTGATCTAGGGTGTGTAGCAGTTACTGGTTTAGGAGGAGGGGGCGCTGCTAGCTTTTTTAATGAGACAGGTTTGGCCTCTTGCTGTGTCTGATGATGGCGTATAGCAGACCTCTCCTGTGTGAGTGAGGATCTAGGACTGGGCACATGTTCCTCTGGGCCATCCACACTCATCTCTTGGCTATGAAAGTCAGGTGGGTATTCCCTCTGTTTCTGATTCACCTCAGCAATGATATGGTCCCATCGAGTATGCCCTTGTACTCCATGTCTCCTCTGTGGGAACAGGGTCTCATAATCAGGAAGAGGTAGAGCTGGTCTTTTGCCATTCTGTGATCCATCTGCCTCAACATATCCAGGGTTCTCAATCTCTCTGATAGGGACAAGATTACCTCCTGGAGCATAGGTGCTCCTTGAGGCTGGTTGCATCTGTGTGGATACACCAGTGTGGGCTCCATGTACACCAGGTGGCACGGGGGCTCTTCGCTTCTTCTCAGACATGGCGGGGGAAGATCCCACGGAGGATAAATTCTCAGTGCTGCCACGGGGGGACTCAGAGGAGCTCTGCCTTATTTTGGGGGGAGCCAGGGATGAGTGAAGGTTGGAGAACATATCAGGGGACTCAGATGGGACACTAGAGAGGGTGGATTCAGAGGTGGCTGGGGAGGGAGGACACTGCTGACTATGGGTTTGACAGTCAGTGAGTTCAGGCTTCAGAGATTCAGCCAATCTGCCAAGGAGTGAAAACAAAGGCCTACAGGTCAGTGTGACCAAATCAACTCCAAATTGTGAACTTGACTTCCACCAATGTACAACCCATCACCAAATTAACCACCATCTCTCAGATCAACAAGTCAGTCAACAATAGTAGTTAATTCAAATAACAACCAAATATCAGATTAATATCTATCTCCTAACTCACCTATGTTAGCCCTGAGACAGTTCAGTATTTAGCCTATTAATACTAACAACTCTTTCCACAGGTTATAGAACAGAGAACTATGGCTGTGATCTGGGACAAAACCTGAAACAATGAAAAGGGAAAAACAATGAACTGGCATCTGACTTTGTGGACTTCAACTTTAAATTCTTAATTTCAGTGTAGTTCTCAGTTATGAATCAGAAAAGGTGGCCATAAAAATCACCACATTATTTGTCCATAAAATTGGTCTAACATTCATTGCCAACCTCCAGAATTTATCTCCTGATATTATCAAGTCTTGCTGTTACTGATTTCTATCTTTAGTTGAGACTTAGGCTACTCATATTCAGAAAGTTAGACTGTCCAAGATCAAAGGAATGTTATTTGCAATTTGGTGGATTTCTCTTTAATATAAAATTAAATTAGCATTGCCTGCATCCTCATTTTAAAACTGCTGATAGGCCTAGTCAAAGAATCCAAGAATTCAGCAGGTATCAATCAACCCACAATAAAAAACATGTGATATGAATTCTTTGTAAACATAATGATTGGGTAATTAAACCTGATAAAACCTTAATGGAACAAATTAATGGAGTAACATGGTATCTGGGAACATAATCGGTTCTACCTAGGCTACCTGCCTATGCCATAGAACTTTGTCTTCTTACTACAAACACAACATAACTGAAAACCACTTCCAATCTAATCTGATATGTCAGTAACAGCAATATATACCACTTACATACTCGTTAGCTCCAACCCAACACCAGAAATTAACAACATATTACACCAAAATGATCCAAACAACTTTAGTCCTAGCCTAGCAAACACTCTCCAACATAAGGACTATCATAACATCAATAAAAAGAACAAACTACATTTAACAGTGGAAAACATGATCCCCTCACCATTATAATCCAGTTATAAAAATTGGTCCAAAATAAACTATAAAAAAACAAAAAAAAACAAACAAAAAAAAAAAAACACCAGCTCCCAAGACATCCAAATACAAAGTCACACTGTGGGTTAGTCACACTTTGTGAGCTCATTCCACAACCTGCTCTACACCATACCATCCTCACAAACATGACACACCCAGATTCTACGACAGAAACCAATCAGCACAACGACTAAACTGGTCGAGCAGGTCCATGATTTTAAGCAGTAATCCAAGATGGTCACAATGTTAAGTCAAGGTGAACAAAGAGACGACAGAAAGTTTCATAATGCCCATTTCCAGTTGGTTTCAACTCAACAGACATGGTGTAGTGGAAAGAAGCTCAGTTAATCCTAAACCTGTGTTTCCCAATCCTGGTAATCCTAACTAAACATATGCATTTCTAAATGACATTTGCTTCTTACTGTACCCTGGATAACAAAGAAGAGGAAAACTGAATCAATCTGAACTTTATATCGGCACTTTGACACACAGCAAGTTGTAACATTGTTATAAGTGGTAGGCCTATGCTTTTTGGCAGAACAAAAATACATATAAGACCAAAAGGACTAGAGTATGCAAGGGACTATCATAGGGCTAAATCAAATTTACATTAGGGTACAAGCCTTGCTGACATTGAGGTCACCAATTCAGCACACTATTCAAAATCCAATTAGGAGTGTCCAAGAATATGGTGACTACAAGCAGCCAATAGCGCCCCCAGTGTCATAATACTGATATGACATTATAGTATTTGTCCTAAATGAACAATTATTAGACTAGAGAAAACTTTTAAGACTATATAATGCTACCAAATGAAAAGGAGACCCACCTTGGTTTCACTGCAGACACTTTTGCAGTACGGTTGAGGAAGACCATGGCAGAGGGGGTTTGCGGGTTGCGGATGGGTTTCTGGTGATCCACTGGGTTCTCATCAGTAGAGTTTTGGGGATCTGAGCTGAGGGGAATCTCCTCAAATGGGTTGGTGGAATGGTGGGAGTTAGGTACCTCCACATCTCTTGAGACATGGCGAGGGGCTGGTTTGGGTAGCTCCTCTGTAGTGCCACTCTGTTGCTGCACCTCCTCCTTTTTCTCCTCCTTCTTTCTGATCATTCCAAACAGAGAGGACAGCCTGTCGCTCATGGAGGCCTCCTCCTGTCTTTTCTGCTCCTCAGCTCTTTGCGCTTCCTCCTGCTGTCTCTGTTGCTCCTCTATTCTGTGACGCTCCTCTTCAAGCCTCTGATTCTCCGCTGCTTCCAACATCCTGCGTTCTTCCTCTTGTTTTCTTCTGTCTTCCTCCTCTTCCCTAAGTTTCTTCCTCCTTGCTTCATCCTCAAGGAAGCGTCTCTTCCTGTCCTGCTCCTCCTGGTATTTGCGTTGCTCTTCCTCCTGCAGTCTCTTGGCCTCTGCTCTACATTTCTCCTCTTCCTCTAGCCTCTTCGCCTCTGCTCTGCGTTTCTCTTCTGCCTGCCTTCTCTCTTCCTCCTCTTGATGGCGCTGTTGCTCCAGCACAGCTCTGTCAGTAGACTCACGGCTGTAGGAAGGGATAGACAGGCCTTTGAGGGAATCTGCAGAAACATCAGAGTTGTGTCTGCGGACGTCCTCCACAGATCCCTGGCCTGAGCTGTTCAGGCTGAGCGTAGACCCACTCTTGGGCTCGGCCTCCTCTGCATACACATGGCTGCCGTTGATGCACAGGTTGTTCACGTCACTAGCGCTCTGCTTGGAGCGACCCAGTAAGGAGAAAGGACCTTGCGACACCTTGCTGTCATTGCTGCCTGTTCGCTTGTGGCCCAGGAATTTGAATTTCTTCTTAACTGTGAGAAGAGAGACGGTGAAATATGATGTCATTGTTTACATGTCAAACACCATTATTCACATTGCACTGCTCAGCAGAGGAAAGACAAATGAGTCAACATATAGACAGGTGGCTTCAACATACAGTATAGAAAGGTGGTTCACGTTACCTTCAGGAGAGTCCACATTGAGGCCGGAAGAGCGGCTGCCACTGAGGGATGAATTCTTCTCAGGCAGAGTGCCCAGGGTAGACATGGACTGAGAGATGTTACGCTGCAGGTTTGATTTGGGAGCAAAGAGGGTTTTGAGCTTGGACTTCTTTTTGATCCCTGGAGATTGACTGAGCGACTTTGCATCGCCCTCTCCCTCACTGTCAGTCAAGACCTGGCTGACGGACGGCACGATAGCTGAGGCTGAATCAGAGAAGCCATCCTTTCTCTTCCCACGGACTTTGTCTTTCAGCTTAGAGATGCGGGAGCGTGGTTTCTCCTGCATGGAAAGGTCAAACATGCTAGCTGACATGTTGTTTCTCATGAACTGGATATCTAGCAGCACCTCTCCTCGGGCCTTGTCCTCCTTTCCAGTCTTATCCACCAGCTTGAACCAGCTACAAAATGACAGAGAGAATCCAATGTTAAAATTATAGGAATTTTAGTAGAATCAATTCTAGGCCTTTTTTTAATCAAACTTAGATACCTTGGTGTTCAATTAACCAAAATTAGGCTGACATTTTAGGTCAGGTTTGCCAAATACTCTAATACTCCCAAATGGAGCCTAAACCTTTTACAGCTTGTGAATAAATAAAAAGCTTGTATTTAGCTGTTATGTGTTGTTAGTCCTTTAACAGCCCTGTCAATCAATTTTAGAATGAAAACATGCCTCCCATCCATGTTTTGGTTTTGACAGGGAGGCTACCCTTTTACAATTTGATTATGGATTGGGCCTATAAAACCCCATGTAAATAATGTCCTGCATGGAAAATGAGGTTAAATGTGAGTTTAATATAACATAAATAACTCTTGATTCCTGGTAGCTCTGACTTTAAATGCTCTGGTGAAGTACAAACAGGGATAACAAATCTGTTGGTGAAGTGATTGTCTGCAGCGTCTCTGTAGACCTGAGACTGATTCGTGTCATTAACTAGTGTACAGCTTGTTCCAGTAAGCTTTGGGAGTAGCATGCCACCAGAGATAAAGCATAACAATTATGCTTTGTTGAGCCTCCCTCTTCATGTCCTCTCTGTCAAACACAATCAGCGTTTATTCTCTACAAGGGAAAGGTAGGAGTGTTCTGGACGGCCCTTTCTACAATTATGTCAATACAATCAATTAGAGGTGTTACACACATACGCTTTGAGCTTATGTAATTACAGCCTTGCTATAATTAGCCTAGATGTTCTAATACTGTAGCAGACAGGAGTGTCCAGTATGGCAAGCCTGTCCTCTTTTCAACTCTTTTGTTTGTAAGTATGGTCTAGCCTTCCAACTGATCAGCTAAAAGGTCAATGTGCAAATTCCTCTTTGATGATGTCATTCGACTACTATACACTGAAGGTTCAATGGAAGTTTGCAAGTGACAAACCAAGATGTACTGGTAATATCTGTCACTGGACTTAGAGACATTATAACACAGTTGTCTGGTTAATGCCAGGAAAAAACACTATGTGTAGTTCATTTGGAGTTCATTACTACAGCATCAACTTTAGTATCATGAGACAAAAATCCAGACAGGATCTAGTGGGGAGAACAGTCAGGAAACATGCATGGGAGTAAACCAACATTCCACGAAGCCTTTCAGACATGTAGGGAGGCGCTTTAAGAGATGTAATGAAAGTTGCACTGAGCCTAATTCAAACATTCCTCATCTCCCACCCAAAATGCAGCATGCCAAGTCAAACAATTGCTAACTTAGGCTAACAGAGAGCACAAATACAAATCAAAAAATTGCTTGTTACTCCTCTAGTTCGCCTACGCCAGTTAGGGCATGGACCTCAGTTCACTGCAAGGGGACAATGCATAGTTACAGTGTACAAATGTTTGTCAGGGTGTTCAGGTTATGTTGTGTTTGTATAGAAATACTAAACCGTGCCCCTGATAAATGCTCTAGCTGGTCCTGCTGGACAGGTTCTCTCAGTAAAGGAAAGTGTTAAGGGCACTTCCCTTTGAAGTCTAATGATTAACACCAGAGCCTGCATTCATCCTGCGAATGGATTCAGTCAAAATAAAGAGGTGTCAAAATATTCCATGATATTATGTAGCCTATGTAGTATGTTGTGTTCAAGAAAGACCAAATAATGTTTCATGAAAAAATACTCTTAATGCCACTGTACGTAGGTTTTATAAATTGACACTGTTTGAATCTAACCTCCATGGTGGGTGAGCATAAATGAGTTAAAAATAATAGGTAAAAGATAAGAGATAAAAGGATCTCATCTGATCAAAAGAGGCAAACTCTGGAGCAGGAGGGCTTCACTCCGTGTTGCTACTGGCTCGTGGGTAGTGGAGGGACGGGAGAGGGGACTAAAGTGTATTTATCTTCGTTTTCTTTCAAACATGCACTACCGTGGCTTTAAAAAAAAGCTGCTGCTTTTTTCCCCCTATTAATTCTATCTATTGATTCATGGCTTATTCATAAGTATAATTAATAGCAACATTTCCCTTACGGCTATTATTTTAAGCTTTTAATGCTGTCAAATAAAGAGAAAATAATGTTAATATTCTCTGCTGGTTGACTAGGGGATGGGATTAGAGGGCAGGTTCACAAAACTTTTACTTGAAGCCACCCAATATCAGTGCTCACAGGCATTAATGAATAGTTTATCAAAAGAATCTTGAAACTGTGTTGTTTATTGATTAAGACAACAAAAATGTTCTCTGAAAAAACTGAAATGTGTGGTCCAATAACCCAATTTCATGCTGAATATCCCGAGCTCCATTGTATTAGAGAGGACAAAAGAGCTCCCTCAGGAAAAGCCTAGTCTTCAGTGTCAGACCCTGTATCAGCACAACAGTGAAGCAGGACAGTAATCTAACACCGCGTGCTTCAAGGCGAAAACAGCAACATCCAATACCTGTCTTGTATAATGAGACTAAAAGGAGAGAGAGTAGGCCAGGCAAGGTGAGTGAAGGGGACAAGATATGGAATGGAAAGTGCACAGAGTGAACTTTGTCATGAAAGTGTAAAAACTTACTGAGTAAACACGAGATAAGATTTCAGATATGACGGTACAATAACCATGTGAATGAGGTAATTATATTACTGCCCTTGGTTGAGTGATACTGAGAACTCACAACCACCACCTTCTCCTTCTCCCTCAGCCTCAGCCTTTACCAAAGGAGACATCAAAAACAAGACGCCACTTTGGGAAGGGTTTACTATTGTTACAGTAGCCAAGGCCTAAATTAACACGTCATTTATTTTTACATTTTGGCAGCAAGCAGCCTACCTTACATAAGAGGGTGTGTATATCACAGCTAAACAGTAATATTTTGATTCTTGTCACACCCACATTACACTTATGCTATGTCAACCAGTGGATGTCATCCTGACTCATGACACTCACTTGCGTGAGTAAAACCTATTATAAGTAACTCTGGAAAGATGTGCGGGTTTAACGCCAGCAATGTGAGAAAATGATCTGCCTCCATCAGCCAGCCAGCAAGGGCAGAGATGGGCTTCACACTGACGTATGAAGTGGAATTCAAAAGTGGCTAGAGAAGTATCAGCTCAGTGAAAAGTACCAGGCGACAGTTAGGGACGGTCTACAGGAGATACAGAGCAGAGGAAGTAATGGGATTCAAAGTAATCAGATCGTTCCGTAGTTTCTGTTTTTCCTCTCAGGCACTGATAAGGGAAGGGGGGAGGGAGGGAGGGAGAGGGAGAGGGAGAGAGAGAGAGAGAGAGAGAGAGAGAGAGAGAGAGAGAGAGAGAGAGAGAGAGAGAGAGAGAGAGAGAGGTTAAAAGAGAGAGAGAGAGAGAGAGAGAGAGAGAGAGAGAGAGAGGTTAAAGGCGAGAGAGAGAGATAGAGAGAGAGGTTAAAAGAGAGAGAGAGAGAGAGAGAGAGTTTAGCTTAAACTAATTTAATAAATACTCCTTTGATTACAAAAATTTAGATTAGACAATTTTAGTGGAAAGACAAATACTTTACTTGTTTAAAAAAATGGATGCTCTGTAGCAATCTTTCAACACTTGACTGGTTTACATTGATTATGGCATTATAACCTGTTGCTGTGCTTTCAATATTTAAATTATCAGTAAATAAGTAAGCCAAATAGGCAGCTAAAATGTGGCAACTTTGCATTCAAATTTATGGATTATGGATGCCAAAATATTCAAAGACGGATCAGTTTTATCCATTATTCATTTGTTTAGCCTATTTATTATGCACAATTTGGTTCTGTCTGGCAATAGCTATGTAGGCCTAAATATCAACAAAACTTTGCCACTGCTAGTGCTAAAGGAATGGGAATCATACGGGCATCTGTGATCTTTCATATTTTGGACAAAATCAAAATCACCATCTGATTATCATATGAACAAAAACCACAGCATTGTTAGTGGCTTCTTAGAGGAAACGCTTACAAAAATGTGAAGTAGCCTACATTTAGAGGCAACATGAAATTCTATGTGAAAGTGAGACCAGGTCTACATAAAAGTGACAAGCATGAAAACATGACTGCAGTGAACAGTCACAAGTCACACGTCACGGGGCAAAAGAAACATGATGGAGGAGGACACTGAACAGCATGCATATTGCAAAGGTTATGACTAAGGTTAAACAAAACACAAAAAGCTACATATTCCAAAGAAAAAACATGTTTCTGCTTCTGTCTGAAAGGTAGAAAGTAATGATGAGAAAACTGGAAACCTTTCAAACATGTTAGAGCTATATTTGACAAGCCAGTCACAATAACATTAGGGCTGGTTTCGTAGTTATTGCTTTGAGGGGTTCTGCTGCTTTTAGCCTCCGTAGTGCAGCTCTGCGTGGGCCTGACCTCTACTCCCTAGCGTCAAATACACAGAGCATCAGGAAAAATGAGTTTCAGTCTTTTCAATACAGTGTGGGCTACTATGAGATGTGCTAAATCGCTCATTGTTCTGTTTTTGTTTGGAATTTCCACAGTCACACAAGTGACTTCACTTCCTTTTGCCTCTTGACTCATACCATAATCCGTTGTTGCTCTCTTTACAGTAATTCCTCTATTATAGTTGTGTCGGCCCAAAACAATATTAGGCTAGGCAAGAATACATTTGCCAAACTGACAGGTCAGATGTAGTGGAGGGCAAACCCACCTGAACATGCAACTGGAGACTCTAAATTGCCCTAGGTGTGAATGTGAGCGTGAGTGTGTTTGATGTAGTATAGTAATACGTGTATGGTATATGACATGTAGGCCTATATGATGTAGTATGATGTATATGTAGTATGTATATGATGTAGTATATAATGATGTAGGTATATTTGAGACATGCTTGTGATAAAGGGCTATATAAATAAACTTGACTTAAACTCGGTATTTCCACCTTTTTATTTGAGGAATAGATTTTACCAGATATTTTAGGTTGACTAAAACTTGATGATGTAAATTCATAGTATACATCATAGTAAGTGGTATCAAGTTTAGTTATTAGTCTCTCAAGGAAAAAACATAAATTAGGCGTAACGCTTTTCTGAAAATATAACTGATATCGGTGGATGTTACACCATGCCAAAAGTGGTTCTTGTGTTGAAATCTGTGTTGCTGCTGTGTGACTCAACCCCAAAACCCACTGAATACCAGACTTGAATGAATTAGCAGAATAATTCTTCTAATTCTCCATGCCAGCTGAAGTCAATGGCAGTTCCAGTCTCACCATCACACAAAAACCTTTAAAAAGTAGATATGCTAAAACTGAGACTCAACAGAGTTTTACTGGCTTGATAGCCTGTCCATTTTGAAACTTGAATTGATATTGTATAGGTGCAGCATTAGGCCAATGGGGCTGTCCCATAGACTGTAAATAGGCCGCCATTCATTTTCTGAGACACTTTTCTGTAACGCTCTGATACTAGGATTATATTGAACAGTAGGCCTATATTTCAAAAGTTTAAGTTGAACAGTTTCACATTTGAATCAAGCCCTTGGAGTCAAGAACAAGCAAATTATATAAGTTAGTGGTAGAGGTGTGAGCCACAGCTTGTGTAATATGTAAGTTATCCAAGGAGCCTGTAATAAATTTTACATGTTGCTGAGCCAAGGACACTAACTAATACATGTTTTACACCAAAGGCTAACACAGCAGAGACACTTACTCTGTCTTTTTGCGAGAGCTGTTGTCGTGAAGATCCAGTAGGTTAATTACAGCTTGCCCCAGGAACTTGTCAAGTCCCACCTGGGCTCGATGCATGGCTATGATATAGAGTGTACAGCGCTCAGCATTGCTGGGGTGGAACAGCGGCAGGTCAAACGATGCCTCTTCTTTCCACACTGGAGCGACACACTTCTCGGACACAGAGGTGGAAAACTTGTCTTTGGCCACCTGGATGATCGCATAGGCGTCGTTGGTGCCATTCTTCCCCTTGATGCGCAGATTCCGAGCTTGATGCACCGTTACCTGTATACTTGTAGGAAACCACTGCTGGCTTTGCTCAGCCAAAGACATCGTCAAAAGCCCGTTAAGCTTCACCAAAAGTTAATCCGAATTATCTTACAAAAATAGCTTGCTGTTTGTTAACCTTTTCCTTAACTTTGTTGTCACCTTCGGCGTCCTCGGTGGCTGTACCTAGCTTGATTTCAGATCAGGAAGCGCGGTGGCTACTAGTACTGCTCAGGTTGGTGTCGTAATACTTCACACTCCCCTTCGTAACGCTATCTCCGAGCCTCAAATAAAGGCACTTAAATAACGTATTTAGCTAGTTCTAGCCAATGTAGCGCAATCAAGACATCATTGTGGTGCGATTAACGCCTTTAAAAGGCTTTCTTAGACCACTGTTTTGTTGTTTTCCCACCGCTATGTTGAAGAACAGTCCACTTCCCTGATGTTATGAGTTCCCACCCATACTCTACCTAGTGCTGTCTGATTGGCTAATATTTATGTCAAGAACTTAAAGTCCGTTCATGATTGGATGGTGAAGGTATAGGGCGTTGCGAAATCGGGGACCGTTAACTATTAACATGAGCCACCGATCAGGAATCAGTTTACCTGCCCAGAAGCCACAATCAAGTTATAGAGGGGCAACAAATAACACTGTTCTGAGGCCAATACAGCCTAAATAGCATCAGGTGGGTATGCAGATCATGTCCAGACAGATTTTTTCTTTCCACTTTATTTTGCATGTGGATTTGTAAGGCACAGTCTGAGTTGCTTGAAAAATATATTAGGCTACAGAACTAAAAAAAAAAAAAAAGTCAAAATATCTCATAGACTGTGTCACCTGCCACACACTAAAATATAAATAGGCCAATAGGCTATAGACATACACATTTCAAAATCTCCCTTTTCATATCAAGATGACAGTTTGACACTAAAAACGAATGTCTGTCAAGGAATAGTTGATGATATGAAGCTACGGTGATAGTGATGTTTGTCTGAGGGAGATGGGGGTTTAAACAGTATGTTCAGGTTATGGCCGATTAAATTATGGCAGATGACCCAGCAGTAAGTGAATCCATGAATGCTCTAAGCCATCCGGGCCCAGCTAGGATTACATAATGTTATCTCTCCTTTATGGCTGACTAAGATCTTTCTATGTAAGGCCCTGGTTCTGGCCACCAAGCCACTCTCTAGGTAAGTGTCATTGGATATCAGGCTATATCTCTTTAATAATTTACCATCACTGGGGCCTAAAATTATCAGCTGAATGGCAGATAGCACACTTTTAGAACAATCCAATCTCTATAAATTCAGATCATTTTCCCCCAAAATGTGGTATAATATTCCAATAAACACATTTGGGTCACCTTGCGTACAGCCTTACACAACTTGGGAAATTATTAAGAAAATCATAATTAGCCCACTGATCAGAGGAAAAGTCAAAATTAGGCCTGTGTAACTGAACCATGGCCATGACAGAGTGATTGTAGGGTGCAGATAACAGTATCTACCTAGCAGTATCTATCTATTTCAGTGCCAGAATATTTATACATGACAACATTTGAAATTCATTAGAAACTGAATCACCACACAAGTGATGATTCATTATTACTCACTGTCACAAGGATAGTTTTACGTCCTGGATACTATTCTACTGGGGGCTAATCAAAAGCTCATACTGCACACAGAATTTAAATGTGTACAACAAACTATAGACTATACTATAGAATACTCTGTAGGCAAACGTTTTCAATGTTTTTTTTTAATTCTGCCATGAAATCTTCCTCCCAAATATAAACTCAGTAGGCAGTGACAATGAGCAGTTTTCCTGTTAACTTCCTGAATAGCAACAGTGTCAAGTGTAGATATAAAAACAGAAGTATGACATAGGGGTTTTTAGGTCTGCTAAATTTTGAAGAACATAATTACAGTATATTATAGTACTATAGTTGTCCTCCCTTACACTACAATATTACGTGCATATGCTTTTTTTCCCCTCTTCAACTTCTGCTTTTTCTATTTTAATTGGATTCCTTATTTTCTCTTTATTTTATTCTTTATTTATCTTTGTGAATTATATGTTCCTATTGTTCATATTTTTCATACTGAGAGGACCCAGCACACAAGCATTTCATTGCACTGTTTACCCTGTTTATGCTGTGTATATGACAAAGACACATGCTGGAACTTGAACTTGATATTCTGATCAAATGGATTCAAAAAGCTTATGATTTGTACGCAGTGCGTTTTTTGGTCAGGCCCCTGAATATGTGTTTTAAAGTGGAAGTAAGCATAACATCCTGGCATTTTCAGAATACTTTTGGAGAATTGTTTTCATCAATAATACCTCTGAAATTCTTTGTAGTGAGTTTAGGCCTACTGAATACTTGTTAATTCTTCAATACCTATCAGTGAAAGAAAATAAGTTGTTTCTGCCATCCAGAAGAGGGCAGTCTACACCCATTCATGCATAAACCAATAAGCATCCTGTTTGAAGTGAAAATTGGTTCAAGGCTGCTACAATCGACTGGGTATAAGAAAGCCAATTAAATTATTTCTTCCTGATTTTTTATTTATTATTCCGTTATCTTTATGAGTTTATTTGATATGGGGAGCTCCGTATCAGTGCTGATGGGAATACATGGAAGTAAAAAAGAAAGAAACGTTTTTTATTGTATATTCAAAAGTCTTCTTCTTGCTTTTTTAATTCACTCACAGACATTCTGTACACCCAAACTCATGTATATACTCTCCTGTGCACAAACACACATGCGTGCGCACACACACACACACACACACACACGCACACACGCACACACACACACACACACACACAGAACATAGTGCATACATGAGCACACACAATTACTTGAAGAAAGCATAAGAGCGAAAGGTTGTCCACAGATTAAATGCATATAGCTGTACTTTGGAAATGGACTTGCATTCCATTTCATGCTATAGTTGATATGCATAGAAAAATCACAACTAAAACAATAAAGCTTTCATTAGACATCCAAAATTAACATCACATGCCAATTTCAGACATAGCTTGTACAATTTTATGTGAAATGAAAAAAATGAGTATCTTAGTTTTGAAAACGACAATCAAAAGACCTGCCTTATTATTTTTTTTTTACCATTTCACAGCAAACTCTTACTATGCTACAGAGGCAAGAGTACCAGTTTAGGGTCCTGGATGCCTTTGTGATTTTATATCTTAAATTATATGATTATTATGTTCAAGAGACCATTGAAACATAACCCAATCATATTTAAAATGTCCGTTAGGGTCATGCATAGAAGTTCACGTCGAAGTATGGGTTACACTGTGGTTTCACTCTTCCACAAACCACTTTTCATTCCCACAGAGCTCTGGGATTGGTCCGTGCCACTCGTGTCCTGCTCCAGCTCTAGCACTGAGTTTTTGAGAGTGCCATTAGGGGCGGCGGCCCCCGGCACAGTGGTGGTGACACTGTTCAAAGGGTAGGAGCAGCGCTTAGCTTCTCGCTCTGCAGCCGCCGCCAGTTTCAAATTGTCTCTGCTGGCGCAACGTCTCTGGGCACCGTGCATGGCCGCTCTGCTGGCCATGGAAGGAAGCAGGGGAAAGGGCTTGCGGCTCCCGCTGCTGCCCCCGTCGCTTCCCTCCGAGGGGCTGGTGGCCACCGACTCTCCAACCCGCCTGCCGTTGGTCAGCGGGCTGGCCTGGCTCTCTGAGAGGCTGTGGTGGATGCTGCCGTTCTCACTAGTGGCCTGTTTGTGAGCTGCATGTGAAGAGTTGAGGTGCTCTAAACCTGTGGGTCCCAATGCTCCCAGGCTGCCCCCCCCTCCAGCAGTCCTTAGAGCTTTGAGACGATAGTGACCTCTGCCCTCGCCCCGATGGTGATATTGGCTACTCCCTTGTTTAGTTCTGCTACTCACCTTCCTTCTCTGGGGATGCACTGGGGCTACAGAGTTTATGGTGGGCAGAAGGTTGTTTGTTGGCTTGGTGATGTTGTCAGTACTGGTGCTGGTGTTGGTGCCTACAGGGGCACGTGAGGTGTTGTTGGGGTTATCTTGTGCCACCTGCAGCAGGTTGGTGAGCTTGCAGGGCCCGGGGCCCACACTGCTGATCCCGCTGGGTGTGGATGATGACCTGGCTGATGAGGAGTTATGGTGAGAGTCAGCGGGCGGATGGCAGCTGATGAAAAGCTGGGATCCCTGCTCAGAGGTCTGCACTCCGCTCCCAGTGGTGCAGGTGTGTGTGTAAGTAGACATGGGCTGGGAGCGACGATAGCCTGGGCAGCATGCCAGCCATGAGGCCTGCACATCCAGACGCCGGAAGCAGTGGTGCACCACCAGAAACACCCCCAGAACCGTGGCAGCCATCCCATAGAGACAGCTGAACAACAAACTGGTGTGCCCTGTCAGCCACATGGCCATGGCTCCACAACACCACAGAACCACAAACAGGAAGTGGGTGGCCACCAGCACCAAGAACTGTGTCTTCAGGGAGTATTGGTCCTCTGGAGCCATGACGGGGTTTATAGGTCCCACCACTGAGTCTGTGGACAGGAGACTGGTGCTTCCTGCCAGTGCGGGCTGGCTCTCAGGCACAGGAGAGGACAGGGAGGCTCCTGCACATTCTTTGGCCACACGGTGCCTCAGGCGAAACACAGTGCACAGGAAGTAGATCCAGGTCACCAACACCACCAGGCCAGCAGGGACAAAGAAAGCCCCCAGACTGGGGCGCCACACCAGCCAGCAGCTGCAAGAGCCAGAAAAGAAGTCAGGAGGGTCAGTGCAAAACAAGGACATCTCTGTGTATTCAACATATCACACAAAATTATTCGGTTCAGCACTAAACAAAACAATATAATGTCAGGGGTCAAATTGCTCAAGGGTAAAAAGAGAAGCACTCACTAAGGACTGTTGTCTCCATAGTTGTTGACATTGACAGCTGCAGTGATCCCGCAGATGATAAGAGGAACTCCACCAGCTATCAAGTAGAACCTAGAAAAACAGAGAAAAACATATCAGACACAAAATTCCAGCTGCAATGTTAGGAACGGGCAATTTCACATCTTGTTTATGCCATGCACAGGGTGCTGAAGGACCTTTGGCTGCTATTTTGATTTTTAAAGTATGCCTGTCGGTGTCATTTTCCTTTTTGTGTTTTTATGTCTCTGTGGCTGTCTATAATCTGAACAGAGCTGTCTGTTCCTTCACTCTCCGAGCTGATGGAGTGTTACAAGGGCCAGGAGGCTCCAGGAGGCTCCAGGAGTCTGCGATTTACAGCAGGGCCCGGTGTCAATGGAGGCCATGTGGCCGAGTGGGCGACAGAGGGCTGGCTGCGGGGCCAGTGAGGTCAGCGGTACAGTGTATGATCACAGCTCCAGGAGCACAGGGGCAGGCAGAGAAGAAGAGGGGGAGGAGAAAGAGAGGGGAGACTTAAGAGAGACAGTGCACCCCCTGTATCACCCCGCTCAGATTTACGACAAGTCCCTCAGCCTCTGTTATGTTGGCCTCATACATTCCTCCCCTCCCCCGCCTTGAGTTCATAGTGTGCATCTGGACTTGTAGCTTCTTTGTGCCTTACAGCACTATTCTCCTGTTATTTCCCTCCAAGGTTTCCTAAAAACAGAGGGACTTTGGTTGTTGGGCACAATGGCGGTCTTTGATGGGGTAGAGTTTGGGTGGTCGTGCACAAGAACTCCCTCATCTGTATAAAACATAAACCTTATTGACAGCAAATGACAGCCTCCTGGTAGGAAGTGGGTGAAGGTGTGTTGCGTCTCGCTCTGATGTCATCACTGACCTGAGCATGGGTCGCTGAGTAGGCGGAACGGGAGACTCTCCCTCCGGCTGCCGTGGCGTTCTCCACACTGCCTCTTTGTAGATGACCCTGGCACTGACTCCAATCCACAGTAGGGTAGACAGCGAGGAGTAGTGCAGAGCGATGCCCACCTGCCACAAATGACACACAGTCAGATCAGACACCGAGCCCGCACACCAGCGCTGCACCGATCAAAATGATGCGACCGAGTGAAAGAACGCCTTACTGCCTGGCACACCACTGGGTAGCTGGTCAAGCTGATGCCTCCCGCGTAAATGGCTGTTGTCATGGCAATGTGGAAGCAGGTATTCAGTAATGTGTGCCAGCTTTTTCTTGATATGTGAATGGAACTGCAGGGATAGAGAAAGAAATAATGAAGAGATGGAGAAGATTAAAAAAAAAAAATTACAGCGAGTCAATCTGACATGTTTATGCACACACACTCATGCATGCACAGACACACACACGCACACACACACACACACACACACACACACACACAAAGTACCTGTGGTAGAGTATGTGTGTGATGATGATGGTGAAGAGGCACAGGAGGAGCATTGCAGTGCAGGCATACACCACAGGGTGGAGCACCCTCACTGAGACAGGTGTAGAGTTTGGGAAGTCAGGCACCTCCTAGCAAAAAAAGCACATTGAAGTAAAATTAAGTGAGAAACCCCCATTCAACCATGATGATCCTGTATGAATGCCAGACTAGAAACCGTAGCTGTCCTACCTGCAGCACAGCATAGTTGCTCAGCAGAGAGCAGCGCAGTGTGGAGGTGCTGCTGTCACTGTGGACCAGCTGGCAGCCCTCTTGGCTCCAGCCTCCCTGCCTCTCCAGTGCCTTCAGGCTCCACTGGGCTGCCACAGGGTCAGTACCAGGGGACAAGTGGCGCAGCGACACCCAGATGGCCTCCGAGTGATTCCACATGCTGCAGCCGTCTGTGACAGAGAGGAGGGAAATTACCAATACAAATCCTGTTAAACTGTACTGATCATTCCACGGCTCGGAGAGTGACGCAGTAAATTACGTGTTGTGCATTTGAAGGAAAAATCACCCATGGATACTCCTACACTGTTAGATATTATCAATTTGTGATGTTCAATGTATTTCAGGAGTTATTTTGTGGTGAAGTGTTGTAATTTACTATTTTGGTCATTCAACTTTCCCTCAGACTTCCTCGTCTACTTCTATTTCAGTGAGAGAGAGAGAGATATGCGTAGGTGGGGAGAGCAATAGCAGTAGCAACAGCGTAGTAAGCTGTTTCATTTGAGAAAAAGTGACAGTGGAGAAAGCAATGCTGTGGTTTGCCATGCCTGGATGTTCAAATGACTAAAACAGGGCGTTGTATTTCACACGCTACCGATGACAGATCTGCAAAGATACAAGCTGTGGCTACATTGCATTCTGGTCTATAGAGGCCACTGTCTGTGGAGAAATTGGTATCCACTTCTACAATGGATTTCCCCCTGTATGATTGTTCAACGTCGGGGGAAAATGGAGAGTGACACCAAAACCTGATGTTTACCGTTTATGTTTTAGATAGCTGCAAAATGCTGTGCTATTAAACTCTATTGTAGCTGCGCTGGAAATATCTCGACATGATGTGACGTCATCTGCGTTAGGCCAGTTATCCACAGGAATAAGAAAAATACACCACCAACCAACAAAATGGGCACAGAACAGTAGTGTTTTAACATTGTTGAAAGTATTTTATGGTGGATTTTTCCTTTAAATGCAGGGCAAACATTCAGCAGAGAGGTGTGTTTCCACAATATCTCTCAGTAGACTTCACTTATACTGAATAGGGCGATAAGTTTCCTCACCCAGGCCTACAAAGATGACAGGAGTGTTGACGCTACGTCGGCGAGAGTGTTCCCCAGCAATGCTTGAGTTCCCAGACAGGGGGAAGAAGCGGCCCGTTCGGAAGGCTACAAACTGCAGCTTACAATCTGCAGGAGCATCAGGAGGAAACAGAGAGGCTGGGAGAGTCACAGAGGCCAGGGCTACCGAATTCTGGAGAGAGAGAAAACAAAAGACCGATTGTGCCGATTCAATATTTAATGTTGAAATACACCAGTACACCTTAATGGATTTGAACGCAGATACAGTATGTTGCTAATAGCATAGAGTGTAACAATAGCAATATTCAGTACTTGCCCCAAGGGGAGGCAAGGCAGGGGTTTAGGGATGGGTGATCTCACCTTTTGAGGAAAGTTGTTTAGGGAGGTGTTATGGGAACCAGTGGTGCAGCGGAAGCGCAGCTGCTGTTCATGGGCGGACTCTGCCATTTCCATTCCCAGACTGCCTGTCAAGACCTCACGACGCTGATATGCAGTGCAGGTTATGCCAGTGAAGTGGGCGGGTCGAATCAGATGGGCCTCCATCACAATGTTCCTGGACACCTGTACATATCAATTTGATTCAAGTCAGAAATAATGGGTTTAAGATTGTTCCCATGGTGTTATTACAGTGCCGTGGGCATCATTATTGTGAAAATTTAACTTCAAATGAATCTTCACACCTTAGCTGCAAATTTCCACACAACTCACAATCCTCTTCTTATATTCAGAATGAACTATACATCATCTCCATGCTGTAGGACTGCACAGAGATTTGGAAAAAACAATGTTAGGTTGCTAGTCCCTACCATGGAGAGGTCTTGGGCATGGCTGTGTAGCTGAGGCCAGGCCAGAGTCTCCAAAGAGTAGACGATGGAGCTGCAGGCTCTCTTCTCTCTCTGGGCATGGGCCAGGATCTGGTCATCCACCTGCATCAGGTTACTGCCCATCTCTACCAGCACCTCTGACAACTGGTGCAAACAAACACAGGGATTTTACAGTAAGTAAAGCATCAAGCATATAGCATTTTTAATATGCAATTAGATCTTTCTCACCTCTCGCAGCTGCTTCACATATTCCATGAACTTCTCCATCATTTGGGCCACATACAGCACATCCACTGAGTCAGTGAAGCCTGCTGCCTCCAGGGTATATGTGCGCACCTGGTGTGCCACAGTGACAGCATTGGATGCATTGATGGGCCTCTGAAATACAGGAGCAAAAGGATTAGGATACTAAATGAAAACTGAACAGGAACCATGCAGTAAACCTTGCCTTGACAGTAGTACTGACCAGGATGAAGGTGTGCAGGACACGAGTGATGCCGTTGGTGTAGTGACAGTTTGAGTAGTCACCTTCCTGCCATTTCCCAGAACGGTCACAGTAACGTGAGGCTTTCTTCTGCTCCATACCCCCCTCCATAGACAAGGAAGGGTAACGCAGCTGCAGGCAGTACTGGTGGGAGATGATGCCTGCCAGGGTCCTCGGCCACCTGGGGATTCACACCGCAGGAGAATAAGAAAGCCATCACAGCAAATGCTGTATCTTCGGGTGCTGTATGTAATAACTGTAACTAACCTGAACTCCCCCCGGTTGTTGACAACTTTGTCCTCTGGACAGAAGGAGGCGCTGTTCTCCAGCACCACTATTTCAACACTGCGAGACGTGTTGCCCCGCCCAGTAGTCACCACACACTCCCACTCTCCACTGGCCTCCACATGTACATTGAATAGGATGAGCTCACTGCATAGAGAGGAAATAGACTACACATTATTTACACAGTATCACCACATACACAACTGTGTGTCTGAACCAATTAAACACTCTTCCTTAAAGCATATACATTCACTCAACACTTTGCACATGAGCATAAGGTTAAAAACATTTGAATGTTGACTTAACCACAATATCATCAGCGCTCAGTGTCAGGACAGCAGGTGTGTCCCAATTGTAGCTACTGTACCTGGTGATGAAGGTGCAGTCATGCACCACGCTGTTCTCCAGTTGGACGCCCATCTCAGGGTCAGAGGTCACCAGCTGACCGTTGTGGCGCCAGTGCAAAGTGGTGATTTTGTCCACCAAGGCAGCGGTGCAGTGGAAGGGCAGCCGGTCGCCTTTGAAGACCACCTGGCGCTGGGAGGGCAGCAGGGACAGGGTGTGCAGCTCCAGAGGGCCATCTGAGCAACATGGAGGCAAAGAGGCAGATGTGACCGATACAGATCACCCCGGCTTATTTCTGCTGCTCTCTCATTACTCAACCTCAGCTAAATGTTTCCACGGAAGCTATTATGAGTCTGCTGTTTTCAGAGTATATTGGATGCAGACAGCACCAATTCATAAAGGCAAACCACAGGATTAGTTGTCAACACAGCTCACTGATACTTTTGGAAATGCGTTCCCACTGAGCTGCGGGAGGAGACTGCTCGCAACCCTTTTGGTCGAGTAATCCTAAGAAACACTGGGAACATCTTGAGAATAATGCTGCTGTGAGTATACTGTCTTTGTCAGTGACGAGGCCCAAGTTTTCTGAAACAAAGTGGTGAACCGCCTCATTCATATGCACTGAGTCTCTAGCCAGGCTCTCACCACAGCTCAGCTGGCTTTCCCTTAGTCCACGCAGGGGCTTTCCCCGCAGGCTTCTGGGATAGGCGCAGAGCGTTTCATCCCCCAGCCGGGCCGAACTGATGCGAAAGAAGCCCGGCACCCAGCGCAGCCCACAGTCACATGACAGGAAGTCCGAGTTGAAGTTCCTGGTGAGAGAAAGGATGGTCATTTATCATGGAAGATAACAGGGGTTGGATGTGTACTTTCACTCTGATGGGACCATTATAAAAGCTCTTTAGATAGGACACATTACTACCTAGCTCATATACAGTGTATTCTCTAGTTGTCCATTATAGGATCAACATATGACATGCATGACAAAAAATGTCCATTACTTAAAGGCCCAATCCATGTTTGTTATGCGGCGCCCAAGGTTGAAATACAGCCGCCCCAACACTGACTTTGTTTACATAGAGATTTATGGAACTGAAGATATTTTTTCCCTCTGAAATTTATTTTCTGACCTCTTTACACCAGGACTGACAGTATGTAAGAGACAAGCAAATTACAAACAAAGGTTCAGTTACACTTGTAATGTTCATAAACACTACAGTAAAACAGACTTGTCTTTTGAGTTATGATGGGCTAAGTTCCCAAAAGCTTGTTTAATCATATACAAATCAAACTCTTCAAGATTGTGAATATATCCAAAAACTGTGTTGTCAAATAGGTTCTGGACTGTATCTAAAGGTTAATGGTTGAAGTCATTGGCATAGTTTGCAAAGAGAGACCATTTACTGTTAGCCCTTGCCAAAATAATATTAAATTTTTCTTGAACATTTATTTCTTTTATTCAGACATGGAATGCTACGCTGTGAGAGAAAACTTTTTGAGTGCGGTCAGTGTCTGATACTCACACTAGCTTGAGGGCTGGAAGCTCCTGGAACACTCCTGGATCCAAGGTAGATATGATGTTGCCAGAGAGGTTCCTAGCAAATACGCAAATGAGATATCAACAAATTAATTGGAGAGTTTTCCCACAGCACAAACAGCATAATGTTTTTTATAGAGTCCATTTATCTATCTCTTACAGTTTAGTGAGATTGGTAAGACCCTGGAGCATGTCTGGAGTCAAGCAGCCGATGCGGTTGTTGGACAGGTCGCTGAAAGATGTGAAGACAAAGGGAGGTGGTGGTTATTTTTACACCAAGATGACTCGTCTCAATCACTCAGTCACAGATTGTGATATCTTGACAGTTATCATGTTGTTTTAGTGATTTCAGAACAGACAGAAATACCGTGTATCCAACATACTGCTAAAACTGCACAGGACGTCTTCCTTATTTATAATGGCAACATAATTGACGATAAAGGGTTTGCCCTGCCTCTTATACCATATATTATAGTACCTGTAACATTACTCTCATTCTACAAGGCTTAGAAAGTTAATGATCTAAACAAGCAAGCCTGTGGTCTCCTGCCACTTTCCCTTATCACCAGTCCATGGGACCCCAGTAAAAGCTTATCACCAGTGGGGTAAAAGCAAGGCCCCCGTTCTGCCGTCCGGGTCTGAGTGTGATGTATAGCCGCAGCCAGAGAGGGATTTGCCTTGCTGCACCTCTGACACTACCCAGCAGAGAGCTGTCCAGAGCATGTGTTTATCTCCCCCTGTTTGTTTTGAGAAGCCCCAGACCTTGCAGGGAAAACACAAGTAGGGGGAGGAGGGGGGGAGTCACGCGGCGCGGCGCAGAGGACCAGCGCCGACCACGCTGCGCCCAGACCTCGGTGTCCAAAAACACAATGAGCGAGCAGCGAGCGGTTGCAAACTGCTGCCCTGTCACATCCAATGACGTGTGAGGAGCCTCGGCGTGGCCCTGAGGTTTCCACGGTGGTGGAGCAGGGCACCAGAGATGACATCCCAGGCCCCCGCAAAGATCAACAGAGACCAACAGAAACACTTAGTGAAGGAGCGCAGCCTTTATGGTCACACTAACACCAGGAGCTCAATGTAACGCATGACATCTGCCATGAGTTGCCAGAACAGTATGCGCTTAAGATAGACATGAGGGGATATGTGTGGCCCGTCTCTTTCAACAACTACTGTTTCGCTAAAGAATGTGGCAGCATAAAAAAAAACTGCACACACCCACTCATCTGTCTCGTGCCAAACAATTGAATTCTACATTTCCGTGCCTGCGTTTATGATTTCTGTTAATATGTTCGCCACTCTGCGCCCGAATGGAATGTGAATCACGTTAATGTCTACTTACAGTTTCCGAAGCTCAGACAGGCCTTGGAAGGCTCCAGGCATGATGGTGCTGATTAGGTTGTGCTTAAGGTCCCTGTGGAGACAGAAAACATTAGGTCAGTGAGAGAATGCGTGCAGGGATGATGTAGGCACATCTTAACGCTGAGACTTCAACAGAAGGCTTCTTTAAGTGAAAATGATGGGGAGTGGATACATATGCTCCAAACACAGCTCCACCAGTGGGACACAGCAGGATATTTCTGCATACTGATAGGAAATCTTACCCCATCAGCCACCTGGGCTTGAGGCTAGCAAGATGCAAATACTTGACCAAAGAAAATATTGGTGGAATCTAAGACCGCTAGCAAGGGATTCTACCCTTTTGGTGCTTGTTTGAAAATGACTCTTCCCACGATAAAGTTATCCTGGCTATTGCCAAACCATAAATATTAATTTCTTTAACTGCCTTTGAAGATCTAATTTCATACTATCCGCCGCATTTCACTCCACCCTCTTCCCATGCCGTGCCCACACCCATGTGTTAAACCATTCAGCAGATGCCCCTCTCCATCAGCTAACCTGCATGAGAGTTCACCTCTCCGAATCCAAGAGGCTTTTTTTATTGGCCAGGTGGGAATAGGGAAGTTAAACGAGGTCAGGAGACAAACGGTTATCGGCAGGACAGGACAGTGTGGGCTGGAATGCAATCCGTGTTCCTACAGCATGAAAAATGCCTGCTCCCATAGGACTGGTCACAGAGGAGGATTTCCTTACAGGAGCTCACAGACATCAGCACCATGGTTTACAGAGGCTGCATTTTTCTCCATTCCACTCCTACCCAGCATGCCACTGCGGTAGGCAGGACCTCGGGGGACTTTCTGGTCCTTTTTTCCACAAAAATTATCTGTCTTCTCAACCATGCTGCCTCACACTGTGTACAACCTCAGGCATCTCTTACCCATAGTCTTGTCCGCTTTCCAAGAGATGAGCTATTTTGATCAAATCGGGGCAGGAGAAACATTTTAGAAAATGGTTTCCAGTAAAAAATTAGACTGTGCGGTATGGCTGGAATACAGTCAAGATCAGGGGTTTTGTTGCTGGTCAGGACCTGTTTTAGCCAAGCTCTCAGGGCCATCAGTCATATCAGGATTATAGATGGGAGACGGGTTATAATGATGGAGCATCAGCTATCTGGCCTTGGACCAACAGGCTGAGGTCTGTTGTGTTTGTCTCAAAGCAGGCAGCCTTGGACTGTACAGCCCAGTCCTTTGAGCACATGCCAGCTTGTCTGACAAAACACTTTGCAACAACTTCACAGCTTTTTAAATAGGTGAAAGCTTACCCTGACCTACAAGCTAACCCCCTAAAAAGGTGTGCGTGTGTGTCTCTGTTTGTGTGTTTGACAGAGAGCAAAAGAACTGTCGGTACGAGTGTGTGTGGCCTAGTGAGCTGATCTCAATGTATGTGGGCATGTGTGTGTGTGCCTATGTGTGCCACTCTGTTTCTGTGTTTCTGTGTGTCAGTAGCTGTATGGGATTTGTTGACCAGGGCGAGGGGAGGCGGGGGAGAACAATGCTGCTGTTTCCAGTCTGTGTGTCCCGGGGCTCATTAGTGCAGCGATGAAAGGCGGGGCGCTGCCCACAATTTCCTTTCTCTGATGACTGTCGTCTCTCTCTCCCTCTCTCTCTCCCTCTCTCTCTCTCTCTCTCATACACACACACGCACATACACACACACACAAACACACACACACACACAAACACACAAACACATTTACTGTGCAACATAGACCTTGTTTATATGCACACAAACATGCAATTGCAATGCAGTTAAGACAATAATGCAAGTAAGGCAGGACTATTATTATTATGGGAGGTGTCACTTTATAGAATCATGTAAATGGCTTAATCGCATTATTTTCATTGGAGTATTGGCAAAAGTCCCATTATTGTGCGCATATAATCGTAGCGATAGATACGATTATACCACACACACACACACACACACACACACACACAGTCACAGAGATACTATGTCAATGAAACACACATTCAAGGCCACATAGTGACACTGGCCGTAGTCAACCGTCCAGCTCTGAAGGTGAACCTGATACCCAACGTATTAACACCCCTCTTCAAATAGCTTACAGTCCTAAATCAAGTAGCATAAATACAGTATACTTCCACACATCTGCATTTCCTACAGTCTATCCTTTCATACACAGCTTGTGAGGTACAGTGCTGTGTGTGCTTTGGCCTGAAGAGTATCAACAGTCCACCACTTCTGATACACTCTCTTATCACCGAGCTGGGGAATGTGGAGGAGCTCACCAGAGTCAACAGAACTTGGAGCGCTAGCCAAGCACTAGCCCTAGCTCCAACCTGAATCTTAGCTCCTGCTCCTGTGCACCACCATAATCCAGACTAAATCTCAGCTGCAGCTCTTAGCTCCAGTCTCAGCTTCAGCTTTAACTCCAGCCATAGAGTTTGTGCCATAGTACAACCTCCAGTTCCAGCAGGCCTCACTCTCAGGTGATGACTTGCCTCTGCCCTCTGGGTCAGACAGCGCCCTCCCTGACATCAACTTCACAGCTCAGTGGCCTTGACACTGATGACAACAGCTGTCACCATGGAGGAGGGTAAGAGCAGAGGCAAAGAACACTTCAAAAACACTTCAAACCTGCTGAGCATTATGATGAAAATATAATTGATAAACAGACTAGACATTGCAACTTTGCCTACATGTTCACTGCATATTGTACAGACCTTCACATTATCTTGTGCACACCCAAATAGCAGTTTGTACAACATGGTTAGTAGTGATTCATTACTGTTATGATTTACAAATATGATAGACTTCCTCTTTGATTTTCCTTTGTAACCTTGGGAGTGCAGTGCTTTCTCCCCTGTGCCACATGTGGTCTGTGTGATTGGGCTGTGACAGGCTCAAGCCCACTCCCAGCCCAAAGGAGCCATTGTCTGCTTCCGCTGGGCCTAACACCAGAGGCTGCCATTAAGACTGTCTTTTTTTTTTTTTTTTTTTTTCAAAAACTCCTCCTGATCAATGGGGCTGGCCCGTTCTGAAGAGTCATTTCTATATGGGATGGGGGATGAGCACCTGGGCCCCATGCAGGCAGGAGAGGAGAGTCGTGCTTGTAGGGCAGCAAGAGGGTCATAATGAAGACATGGTCTCTAAAGCGCTCCAGACTTGGAGTGCTCCATTATCAGGAGCACAGTGGCAGGGGCTGGAGTGCTACACTGACATTGTTTAGGCCGTGGCCCTGGGGAGAGCTGGGAAAATGACTGAAGCCAGGGAATGGCCACTCATTATCGCCAGACTGGAATCAAGAATTTCCTGTTCCTGGGATTTTTTAATGGAAAGAAATAGCATTCCAAGGCCCATTTTCTCTCCTGTAATTCTATTCATCTCCTGAGGCTGACCAGTATAGGGAATTGCCCACAAACAGAAACAAATGTATATTTGGTTACTTTTCTTTGGATGAAAATCGGGTTGGAGAAAGAAAGCAAGGGGCTTCGAGTGGTTAACTGGCACCTTGGTTCCTGACAGAGGTCAGTGGAGACCATTTTTGTGCCGCGTGTCATTTCCTGTCTGGTTGGCGTCTCTAGCACAGAGGCCCTTGCTCGTTTATTTTTACAGTTTCCTTTTTCTCCTTTTTTTACTAGCTGGTTTTCCCCTGTAGGGAGGGGCAGGTGGGTTTAGGGAGGTTCAGCACTGAGCAAAATCGTCCCTGTGTATGGCCCCCTAGACCCCACCTCCCTACTCCTCAACACACTTGCTCACAATGGGGGCTCTGTAACTCAGCCCCCAAACGTACTCCTGCCTCCCCCCCAAAACAGGAAACCAGGATCTGCCGAGCTCTTGTTTTTCTACTAATTTCCTGCTTTCCTGCCCCTTCCCCAGATTATTTTCTTTATTTTCTTTTTCTGGTTCCCCTCAGATTGGATCCCTAATCTACTCTTTGTCTGTGTGCATCTGGAAACCAGTTGCTTCAGAAGTAGTGGTTTTCCGAAGCTGCAGCCATGAAGATCTATTGCAGGGGATGTAAAGGTACTTTGATACAAATCTTCTGGTATATGACTAGAGCTTCCAATACTTGGAATACTACTGGATGAAAACTTAAAGCACTTCCTTTCTAACCTGGGAAAGCGCCACACGACCATGCGCTGCCATCACAGTAACATGGTTCAAATGAATTAGGACTCCAGCCCTGTTCATGAGTGACAGTAACATAAACTGAGGGATATACAGAAATAGCAATATACACTTTTATTTGAAGTGTAAAATTTCCTAAGTTGATTATATGTTTCTATAGTCTGCAGCAAGAGGAGCAGGAGATTATTCTGCCAAGGAAAACTCTGGAACCACGGACTGTTATTGACTCCAAATCTGGCTTTTGGAGCGGCCTGGAGAAGGGGGCGATGCCCGCTTTGGCAGCTCCTTTGATTGCATGAGTGGTGCATGAGATCCACCAGCACGCACAACAGTCAGGAACAATGAACCTCAATTTACATTCATTGCTAATGGGACATACAGTACATCACAACAATTGCCTGTCAGATAACTGGCTGTGTGAAGCCAAAGTATCTCAGGGTCAGAGGTGACAGTATTCTGAATAGACAGAAAGGCTCACAGTACTATCAAATGCTTTTTTTTTTTCTTTTTCCTCTCATTGCTCTCACTACAGTACATATCGTTGTTGTTGAGTGAAAACCTCCTAACTCCAATTTTGGTTGGTGATTTTCATATTTTAACTTCAGTTGAAGGATTACATGCTCCTCTGTGGGTTGAGAAAAAATTCTACCACCCAAAGTCTGACGGAAGCCTTTCAAAACCCATGGGATAAACAGAAAAATGCACGGTGGTCAAGCTTAAGTTTAACTTAGTTCCTGAAAAGTTGACATTTTGGAGATACAAGGTTTTCACTCAACAACAGCATAATACTCATTACTACTGTCCTTGTGCAAACTAGTCTGTAGAATCATTTCCATAAAAAATCTTCTAAAATATTGCAAAATGTAGACAAAATAAAGACAGACAGGCCTCTCCAGCAGCACTAACAACGAGTTGATAGACAATAGTTTGGAAATATTCAATTTAGGGTTGAGAGAGGACACATGGAAACACATGCCTTTCATACAAATTATCGATGAAAAGGGAGACAATCACAGTGAGTGAGTGAATATGCAGCCAGTAGGTGGACTACAGCATGTAGAGAGAGGGAAGGGGGTGGAACAGTGAGAGAGACAGCGAGCTGGGAGAGGGGAGATGCAAAAAATAAAGCAGAAAAGGAGCACAAACGGAAGTGGGGGGAAGTAAGTACGGAGAAAGCTCAAGCTCCTCCGGAGGAAAATGCCATTGAAACCATATCAAGTTTGCCGAATGAGTGCGCGAGAGAGTTACTGGCGTATAAAGCATTCGATTTGGTAATGGGCTTATGAGAGGGCTTGCTCGCCGTTTCAATAAACCCCTAGAGCCACGACTGAGCTAAGCTTGCAATACAAACACTCCCCGTTCCTTCAGTTTATCTCAAAGACACATCTGGAGTCTATCAACTCCAGCAGCACCCCCCTTTCTGTTTCCACTCTCCAGCACGCTTAACCCCTTCCTCACCCACTCCACCCCTTAATGTCACGCACTCTCATTAGGTGACCATTGCCTAACTGGGGCCACTCAATGGCGTGTGCAGGAAAACATACTAACACAAATGTTCATTTGTTTGGTGGGGGAGAAATGAGAGTCCCGAGTGCAACCTCCACAGCTGGCCTAAGCTCTATTCCAGGTTACTCAGAGAGAAGAGTGGGTTGCTACAATCTGAACCTTGTCCTACCCAGACTGGTCTAGACAGAAGGGCTCCTTGCCATGTCCGCACATCCACCACTGCATTTACATGCTATAGTGCTGCCCACCTCTGCTTTATTCCCACTCATCAAGGTAATTTGCTTAGCCTCTGTGGAAATAATGTTAATCTCCCACGAAGGAAAACAACCTCAGATTTATATAAGAGAAACTGCAGGAGTGCTCTTTCTCTCTCTCTCACTCCCTCCCTCTCCCTCTCTCTCTCTCTTCCTCTCTTTCCCTCTCTCTCCAGCCATCATACCATCTTTAGCCATCTCGGCTCTACTTCCCCTGTGTCAGATGGTAAAGTTGTTTAAGTTGGCCTACTTCCTAACCCCAACTGCTCAGAATGGCAGAGGCGATTTCAAGGTCTGTTTCAGCAAGACTCAGGCAAAGCCTGAGAGTGTCCTGTCTTCCCTTTGTAAAATAGATACTATCAAGTCAAATGTGAATGAACGGGTCACAGCATTTTTAACTGTAATAGAAAATCCCCTAACAGAGATACAGATGGTCATAGATATAAATGTATATATAGAGAGAGGGTTTTTTTTCTATTATACAGACAGTTAGCTGTTTTTGGCTTTCTTCTCCTTAACTCACTAAACATCTGCACATTCTCATGCCCTTCATGACTTATTGGTCACAGGTTTCAGCACAAACATCCCTTAATTCTTGTCGCTCTACAAACATAAATCACAAACAACTGTGTATTTCCTGCTCTTGAATGAAGTGGCTTTAAGAAAACAGGAAGCGTTTGAGAAGAGTCTGGGTCTGGGTCTGGGCATGGAATTCCCTGTGCATGCTCTTCTCCAGTTCATCTGGCACCAAGAGGAGGAAAAGTACAGGAGTCATGTCAGACAGACACATACTGTAGGTATCATGTCAGATTCTCTCGTTGACAAAGTCTATCACGCTGCCAACACCTCCAGCCTCTTGCCAGTCCTGACCGCAAACCTCGCTCCTCCTTTTTAGACCTGTCCAGCGCCGCGCTCCTGCTGCTCCCTCATCCATCATCATCGCTGCCCTCTGCTCTCCCTCTCTCCTCCCTGCTCCCTCTCTCCCCGTAGGGTGAACAGACCTGGTAATGAGGGCCCCTTGTGCCCTGCCTGCCTGTCCTGTGTCCCATGGTGCAGTGGGGCCCAGTTGGACGAGAGCCAGACTGCCCCGGCCCTCTCCGCTCATTATTCTCATTACCTCGCCTCAAATCAGCGCAGGACAGGCTGCTGGGATCTGTCCACAACTCATAAAGGTCCCGGCTCGTTAGTGGGCCTGCCGGCGTCAGCTCCCATCAGAAAGGGTGTGCACAGAGGTGGAGGTACCCGAATAGGTGCACACGCAAAGTATGTCAGAGAGGAAGGCCTGATGGGGGGTGTGTGTGTGTGTGAGGGGTGTATAGTCTGTTTAATGGAGATGGCTGGACAGACAAACCAGAGAAGTGACCTAACATTTGGCATATAGGGAGCGCCCTCAGCAGCCAGGTATGATTCAATTGGTGTTTCATCCCCAAAAGTTGGAACAAAACGAGGTATTCCAAGATCCAAATGTAGCTGTTGGAGGGCAAGCCTTTCCAAAAGAGCTACAAAAACACAGTAGTCCAGTAAGAGGGCAAAAACAAACAAGGCTAAATTGCTCCTCTGCACTTGGGTGGTTTGGCAGGTTATGAAGGCAATAGTGGCTTTGAGGAGGTTTGTCCCAATGAAAGGGCTAACTGTGTAGATGGCTGCACTGTCTGGGCCGGGCCTGGAGGAGGGTGGCTTGCCCTGGAGCTGTATTCTCCTACTGACAACAGCGGATCAGACTGTATTCAACTCTCAATAGATGTCTGCTGTGAGTGTGACTGTTCATCTGCTGAGAGAGTTACCAGGCCCATTTAAAATGACTGGACAGAATTGAGGATGCCCATACTTGGACACATGCATGCTCGCGCAGTTACTGAAGTTGCAACTGAGAGTGAGAGTGTCTATGGAGTCGGTAAGCAGACTGTGTTTATCCTCGTCACTTAGGGGAAGGGCTGCAGTGTAATTCCCTGATGTGTGTTTACTCAGCCCTAGTGGGCTGGCCTTTGATTACAGCACTGACCACATAATATGAGTAACTGCTCACCACTGCTCCAAATGACAAGCACATGTAGACAACACACTGGAAACAATGAGCAGACCTGAACAGTGACCGTGCAGACTAAAGAGACAAAACAAAACAGGAATCTCACAGAGAAGGGAGCGCACACCTCGAGGTAAACAGAAACCAAAACTGACATCTGCCGCTTTGCCATAACTCACATCTGCATCCATCCCTTCAAGCCTGTCCATCATTTCAACGACGAATTTCAGTGTGGCATATTTCACATCGGACAGCAATTTTCCCATGAGCTCAGATGTAATTTTAAGCTGTGCGGGGCTCAATTAAAGACTGGAGAAGTCAGAATGAGTGAGCAGACCTCCACTGCAGTGTGTCAGAGAGCCAGCAGAGGTTGAGGCAGAGGAGTGAAATGAGGCCGGCATGATTTACAATATGTCCTCTCCTTACACCAGACACCCACAGGTCCTGCTGTGGAGTGTGAGTGTGTGTGTGTGTGTGTGTGTGTGTGTGTGTGTGTGTGTGTGTGTGTGTGTGTGTGTGTGTGTGTGTCTGCTCTGCATCTCTCTCCCAGGTCTTAGTTATAGGTCTCCAGGACAGCTCCACCCCCTTGCCCCCTGCTAGTTTTACCACTGTTCCAGGTACAAGGGCCAGTTAGTGGGTGAGCTCAGGTTACCTGACCCACCAACCCTACGGCACCCCAGGGAGCATTGTCTGCACTTACAAAAACAAGCAATATCAGCTCATTTTACATCAAACAAACACAGGTCTACTAAGGCTGTACTTCGATCAAATCGACTATCGATCAAATCTTTTCCAAAGATCACTTCTAGTCACATTGGTCACAGGTTCTAGCTGCAGTATCTTCTTGTCAACAACTTTGTCATGTTGTTATTGAGTCATCGCTGCAGGGGCGCAGGCAAGTTTGTGGGTGGCGAGAACGGAGAACTTGACTTGAAACTGTTCACCCATGGTGTTCACATCACAGACATAAAAACAGCAATTTCAGCAAATTTGGCTTTTGTTCTGAACTGGCATGTCTGGTGTGAGCTCCAGTAGGTAGGTACTAACAAGCTAACAACTGCAGCAAATTACCATATTTTTCTTTCTTCCAACACTTTTGAGAAGCTTGTTAACTTCATGGGTGGCAGCTCCGAGTGGCATGTGGAACCAATATCCCTCGAGCGTACCCATCCCCCTCCTGCAAAAAAAAGTAAGTCTCCCAGACATCTACAGTATCCAGACTGGAGCTGCACCGCGTGTTGTCAGCTACCAGGACGCCGTAAAGCTTTATGCGGATGCTCTGTAAAACAGCACACCTTCAGTCAGGAACGTTAGGAATTTCGAGCACTGAATCACTATATCAGTCAAAGAGTTGTTGATTTGTTACCCTGAATAACCTTCTGAGACACACACACTAGATGTAATTCTCACATGCATCAGAGTACTGAAGGATCCTGTAGCAGCTAGGCTTCAGTGACTCCCTCTAAGACACTTGGACCGTGATGACTGGAGTGTCAACCCATTTTCATAACTGTATCTCTAAACACCAGCACTCCCTGCCACCTGTCTGGCTCCACCACTGCTATTCGAGTCTGATGTTGACAAGTGAAGGGCATTTAGTGTCGCTGAGGGAAGGCTAATGCAGTCCTTGAGTATCCTGGTCATTTGAATTCTTCTTGAATCCTAGTAAACAGGAGTGTTAAGGCAGTGATGCACAGAGCAACTTTTTAGGCAAGTGTCAAGTCATCAAAGTTTCTTTAATAACATACAATAGGAATATCTATCACCAAGAAACATTTGAACATATTTCTGACACTATGGTCACTTTGTTGCCTGTTGCCAGCACAGTTGCGCAGTCCATCCTTACCACCCCAAAAACAATGTCTAGTATATCACCACTCTTCCACTCTGTAGAAAGAGATCATGAATGCTAGTAAGGAGGGCCAGACTGTCTGTGAGCCTGAGGCGAAGCTGCCAGCACACACCTCCTCCCAGAGATTCCCTTATCTTGTCCTGTGGAGTGGGGCTTCCCTGATAATGATGGACTGGAGTGTAATTATGCGATCTTTTCAACATAACTCTGCGATAGCCAATCTGAGTGTTTCATCCTCCCTGCTGGACGGCAGCCCACTGGAGAGAAGTGCGCAGAGATGCTCAGATCCCACTGATACCCGGTCCGTCTTTCTCTACGAGGGCCCGAAGCCAGCCAAAATAACGGTTCACATGGATGCCTGCCATATATCACCCTTACACAATTAACATGACATTGAAGCATCTGTAGAAGTGAAATCATGAAGGACGACTGAGAAAGATAACCAGTACTCACAGTTTCTCCAGAGCATAAAGTCCAATGAAGGATCCATTTCTCAGAACTCGGATTTTGTTGTGGCTCAGTATCCTGCGAAAAGGAGAAACCAAGGTATCATTAGAAATACTCCACTGACTTTGAATTGATACAAATTACACATATTAGTGAAATTACTATCTTAGTCTTTAGCTCCACTGGTGGGGATGAGGAATTCAGGTTGGGATCCAGTTAACCAAACACACACTAAAAGGGTCACAAGAAGAGGATAATAGCCGAGTGCATGTCCACTTGGTGCGGTGCAGTCACACATGAGATTAGCCTGGCCAGAGACATTAGCGTAAGCTGTTTCCAATTAATACTAAAGACTGAATAGGAGATCAAGATTAGGAAGGGACGGCAGGGAAACTGTAATCATGATAATCATTTCGGATACATCTTTACATCAAAAGGACACCGCGTCCACATCAAACGACTGTCGGCACAGGCCGTGTCAATTAACCCTCTCCCTATTGGCAAATCATTTGGCTTATAGGGCTCTTATCAGACAAGAGGGTCGGGGGCTGGGAGTGAAGTTGAGATTGTTCTGTCTAATAGGGGATCCTGGGAAATGATATTTACAGTAATCAGCCTGCCCCAAAGGGACTTGCTGTTGTCCAAGTCAGTTCAGAGGGCACAGACCAGGATAGTTGTGCATTCCATAAGCTTTTAGCCCCATTTTCACACACACACACACACACACACACACACACACACTCACTCACTATTCACAGCCATCAGGCCCTCACTGGACCAGTGGTGACATTTCATATCACTGTAACATGTTCAACAGGGCACCCGTCTCTACGGCTGGAGGCCGGTGGAGCACTGTCCCGCTCACTCCGCCGTGTCCGGCCCTGTACCTGCCAGTGTCTGTACGATCCCCGTCCCCCTCAGCAGGGGGCCAGGGCACAGCAGGGGCCCCGCTCTGGCGACAGCCCGCCATCATTAACACTCCCTTCAGTTTCCCATCATCTTCGCCCCATACCCCATGGCGCTTAATGGGCTGTTTGTGAGATTAAGTGTGCTCTTAATCGAAAGAGTAGGACTGTGTGTGCGCCTTTAAAAGAGGGAGCTGACTGTGAACAGTCTGTGAGATTTACAGATTCAGCAGCAGCAGTCAGCCCCCCTGTTTCCTGCCACATCAATAAAAACACTGCCTTCAGCTCTGCGCCTTCCAACTCACTTAATGACCAGATTTAATCACCCAGCCTTGGTATACAGGGACAAACTGGCCACTAGTTACTTTTTTCCCTGCAGTAACTTTAGTGATAATCACAAAATCAAGACCATTCTGAAAAATATAAAAGTTATCCCTTCAAGGATTCATGGCAAAAAATGTCTACTCCAGTAAGTTTCATGTTCTTTTTCTGTTGCTCTGAATTATACTCTAAACAATTAAAGGGAAAGTCCCCCATGGAAAAGAATTCATAATTTCCTCCAATTATCCTCGACACCTCAGTCAATATTCTCATACAATTATCCACCAAAATTAGAAACCAGAGAAATATAAATCTAAATTGTCTTGCAATCAAAAGCCTGGAGCCGCTCCATTGATAATGGCTGTAAGATTGTTTGATTTGAGGACTCTTAGATTGTTTGAGCTTTTACACCCCAATTATCTGTATGTCATATTAATGGTAACTGTTACGGGTAATCAGAAAAATGTGGCCATATCCCCAGTATATCAACTGAGGTACTGTCACAAAGCCCACATAATCATAATCATAATAATTCATTTCGAAAGGAGAAGCTCCAGAAACTGTTTTGACAAAAATCCTTGATCCTACTGTAGCTTTGAGAAAAAAAAGTTTCATGTTCGCAAATTCAGACTCAACTGTTAAAAACAAATCACAGGAATAATATATCAGTTACTTTTTGGAGTGGATTTTAGTCGGGGGTGATGTAAATGCAGACTCATCAGTGTCCCAGTCCTCACAGGGCGTAGCCTGAATTTGAACCTATGACTCCTGGACCTAAGGTCTCACGCTTGAGTTGGGCACAGTATCTCTGCTATAACTGGATGCAGGCCTCAGATGAAAGCCCCAGAAGATCCGGAACTGCCTGAATAATTCAATACAGATAGGAGAGGAGAAAGTCACGTCTGGCAAAGAAACAAGCCATTTAATTCAACACAGACAGTTTAGATACAGATAGTTCCTTTTTGACTAAGCTTATTATGAAGAAAGAAATACTATTAGTCAGAGGAGTGTGTGCACACGCTTGGTTTTCTGTGTCTGTATGTGCGTGTGTGTGCTTGTGTGTTTAAACATTTAGTTCTGCTGGTATCAATGCATTCCTGTATAGCAACAAAGTATACGACCTTTAACACAATTACTGCGTGATTTAGAAAATGTTTTGTTCATAAAGCAAAGCTAAAGTCAAACTATCTCGACGTGTTTATGTGTGTGTGTGTACATATGCACCTGAAAAAGATGAAATTCACATGTGGCGTCCAATCTCCATACAATCCTCATTTGCCTCAAGTTAAGGCATTTCAACACACAATATTTCAATTGACTTGCTACTCTGTACAACAGAACTTGAAAGCTGACTTACACAAATAAACAAAGATCACAAAACAAGCTCGTTGAACCCTCCCACAGACAACAAAAGAGGTTGATTTCCAGGAAGGCAGGGGGAGTTGAAGAGGCAGGACACTAGCATGTAATCCCCAAAGCCTCTCTTGTGTGTATGTGATGTTTGGAGCGCAGTTGTAGTGAGGACATTGTTCTTTCATAAACAATGCAGAGACTACGACTCTGAGAAAGAGAGAGGCAGAACTCTGTAAACAGACAGAAATAGTCGTCGTTCCCATCAGGCTAAACAGGAAACCCAGCCAATTAGCTGTTTATTCAGAACCCGGTTTAGGAGGTCAGAGGTCACGGAGAGAGCACTTCCTGGACAGCCATCAAACAGACAGAGCAGTGTCCAGACGCAGGTGGACGGCCGAGGCACTGCAGCAGTGAGAGGCATATGAGAGCGCATCGCTTTATCACCAGAGTATACAGAGGTTAACAGCGCTTTACAAGCAAAGAAGACGAGTAGCTTCTTAATCCTCAAACTACATGCTACTCGGAGGCCTAACGTCCACTCCATGCAGAACTGCTGCTGACGCCTCGCATGAGTGGCTTCTATCTGCACCACAGAAGTGACAGATCAGATGGCAGATCCAGTTAATCTGCTTCCAAATGCAATCAGCTGCATGGTACACGGCATGATAGTGTGCTAACTCGGTCCAGACTATCTAAGGTATCTCAGAGATGCATTTAGCATCTCTCATTCACTTAGGCCTTTCAGACCACAAAGGCCCATCAGAAATCAGAGCAGCTAATTGAATCCATCTAATCTATGTAAAAACCAGGGCCACATGTCAGGCTCCAGGACCGCATTGAAACATTTCATCTAATGCATTTACATGAAGATCAAAAAGGAGGAGGTCAGACAGAAGGTCAAACAGAAGCAAAGACAGCAGCTTCCTTTGTGCAGTGTAGTATATTGTCACAGCAGAGGAACTAAATACGATGAATAAAACTACAGTGGACCTCAAATGTGTCAAATATTCTACTGTAGTTTTTATTGCATCCCATGAAATCATTTGAATATATAGTGGTTGACAGAAAAATCAAGGTAGAAAAAAATGGCACTCACTTGCCATAATTAGTTTAATTTAGTTGATTGCGTTTATTTGTTTAATTTAATTCACCAGATGCACTGTGGCTTTTTATACGGTTTAATGCAAACAGATTTGTTACTTTCATAGTTCCGGTAAAAAACAGGATGAGCTATCAAATCATTGCCTGTTGACAATGTTTGCGATGCAAAGCATCACTGAGAAACAGTTGACAAGGGTAGTGAGAGTTAATGGTCTCTACTGTGGTCAGAATTTCAATCTGTCAAAACTTAGAGCTACATAGGTGGTGGCAGCATCATGCTGCAGTATGGGGCTGTTTCCCATCAGAGGGGACAGGGTTCTGGTCAGGATAGAGGGGAAAATGAATAGCTTCAGATACCAAGATATTTTGGGGGAAAATCTGCAGCACTGCAAAAAAACGCTCAAGTTAAAGAAGAATTTCATCTTTTGACATGACAAACATCCGAAGCACACAGCCAAATCAACCAAGGAACGGCTGAAAAGAGGAAGATCAGTGTCCTGGAATGGCTCAGTCAGACCCCGGACCTCCATTCTATAGAAAATCTGTAGACTAAAAGAAAAGAGGAGTGTGCACAGGAGGCCCCCCTGCAATTTGAACGAGCTTTAACTCTTCTGCAAAAAAGATTGGGAGAAAATTCCTAAATCCAGGTTCCAAGTTGGTAGAGACTTCTCCAAACAGACTTACTGCTGTTAGTAAAGCAAAAGGTGCTTTGACTAAGTATTAATTGAAGGGTGTGTGAATTTAAGCATGTTAAACATGTTTTAGTTTTACATATTTAATACATTGTCAGAAATGCATAGCCTTTTATGTTAATTCGTTGGTTCTAAAATAAAAAGAGGTACGCCTGCTTCGACACTATTTTTGACGCTCCAGTATAAAGTGCCACAACCTCAGTGTTACCTCCGGGTTTCCTTGGTGTGTGACGGAGTGTGAGAAAGTAACTGCCATACAAAGAGCCTTGTCCCTGCAGTAGCAAACCACAGCAACCCCTCCCTGGGCCGTGCCACTCACTTTGTTGGTTTGCTCAATTTGCTTCCTAAACCCACAAAGCCTTTGAGGGACACGCAGGGGCAAGACAGCATGTCGCAAATTGTATTCTTTCACTGATTTATTTCCGCTCTTCCCCTGACTCTTAGCTGCATGGCGGCCTCACCGCAGCACACTGCCACAGGTCTGGGGGACGCGCAGCCTGATGTGTCTGGGACTCGTCGCTGTGTACCTGTGTGAGACCTACTGTCTGTCAAGAGCACCTCGCCTGCTGAAGCTGCTCTTGGTTTTGGGTCATTGTCTACCAATCATTTTACTGAGGAATCATCTCTGTGGTAGAGCTATGAAGTCTCTGCTGAGTCCTGTTCAGTACTGTGAACACAGTGAGCAGCTGAACACAATCCTCTCAGCTACACAGATCACAACTGGGTGCAGAGGAACAGGCTGGGAAAACACATCCTTCTATCTCTCCTGACCGCAACCAGCATGCTATAAACTCTTCCGCAAACACAACAGGATATCCTGTTTGCTATCGGTTCCCACTAAAGGTTTGGTGTCAAAATCTTTGCACCTCTCATCCAGTCTCTCTCCTAGAAACACTTGTGAAAGCATGTTTTGTTTGTAAATGGAAGACATACATAGCTGAGATCCAGGAGATACTCCATCCCGGTTTGGCCTTTCTCATTTCTTCTGGGATACGACTGAGATGTATTTGAATGAAAAGTGCCGATTCCACTTGGCCCCTGTTGCCCTCCAAATGTTTAGGCATGCTGGAGCCTCTTGCTCCCTGTCTCCACTGCAGGCGGAGGACTTAGTGTGTAGCTGCGGGCTGCTACAACGGACCACAAGCAGGATAACGGTCTTAAGGAGGGATTTATATTTAATAAGAATCCATCTGCAGGCTAAGCCGCCTGCTCTCATTACCCATGCATTGCTCCTCTATCTCGTCCAATCAAGCGCCTCATTATAATCTTAGCAATAACAACATGTTTTCTTTCTGTCAAAACAGAGCCTATCTACAGCATCACCCTCAAAACACCTAGGACTGCTGCAGTGTGACTGTATGTAGATCAGATGGAACAACATGAGGATATGAGTGGCGATTAGACACTCCGCCCCCTGTCCCACCCTGACCATTGATCTAGCGCTCCAAGGCCAACAGAGAGAGAGCGAGAGAGGCGCAGGTTCAATGTAATAAAGAGAGTCAAAACAACCCAACGAGCCACTGTGTAAACATCATTTAACGTTGGATAGATCTCTTACCCTTAAGGACCACACGCGAGGTGAAAGACAAGAACCCTTGAAAGAGATTGGTAACGTGCCACAAATCCAGTCCTAATGCCGAGACCAATAGGAGCCAGATAATGAGAGTGCTTTTCAATGAGACTTTCAGAGCTTCATTATTGAATTAAGCCTGGTTTAATCAGCATACTGACTTGATAATGCATGCACTGGTCTATGTCAGAGTAGTGCTTAAATTCATCAAAATTTAAAAAAATAATAATAATTAAATGTAGCCGTGAGGGAATTATCCTTAGAGGGAATTAAACTCTGCTGAAAGCAATAAGAATATCCACTTTGAAAATACAACTAGGCCATTGTGTGAGCACAAAAAACGTCAGCGTTTTTGCTGCATTTTCTTTCTTTGCTATACATTTCAGTAAATTTTGCTTACAGCTCTAGAATTGTATTTCAACTATATTGGCAGTTCATGGAGGATAACTAAGTGGACATGGCAACATTTCTCTTTATATAGACATCACACGCATTGCACTTGGAGTAATGAGGACAGACATAGTGGATCAGCAAAATATTGTGGTTGAACCCAGAGGTTCATTAAAAACTCCATTACTTAACTTGGCTGTTACCAGGCTTTCCAAGGCTGCTTACTCTTTCCAAATGCCACGTCTAATAGATCAAAAGCCATTACGAAACTACATTACACGGCATTGCAATCTCACCTCATACTGTAGACAAGGAGCTGGCCTGAATCTCTGTCTCACTGAAAAGTCGGTTAGTTGGTGAACTGAGAGCACTTTACTCAGTGAGGAGGGATAATATGATCATACCTGGGTTAAATAATATGTGGAAAAAAATATCATCTGTTTTAACGTTCTTGGAGAACTAGATGGGTGGGATTTGCTGCATCAGGATAATTCAGATAGTGGTAAGTAAGTTATCAATCTCAGAAAAGCACAGTATTGTCCTATGTGGCAAACCAAACTGATACTCCAGTTAGGATAGAGCAAATGCTAAGAATTCTTTGCAAAATTGATATTTGGCATTTAATACTATTTGATCCAGGTCTGAAAATAATCTGAATCCAAAACAAACATTCATGTCTGGGGTCTGAAAGATAAAATAGCGTACAATATGATGTGCTTTGAGGTGAGAGATTAACTGTACATGAGAGTTTTTAGCAAAAGGGAAATATTCTTAGAAGCTGAGAAAATAGGAAATGTATCAATGTTAGAAAATAGAAACAAAGTCTGCCACAGTAGCAGTTTAGCTTGAGAGACATTCATCTTTTAACATGGTTAAGATGTTTGTCCGCTTTTAGCTGCCTGTTAAGGTCACATTCGCATACGCACATGCACACACACACACACACACACACACACACACACACTCACACTCACACTCACTCGCTCCTGCTGAGATGGGCTCCTGTGGCTAGGAACTTGCGGCAGTAATTGGTGTGGACCTTCATTAGTGGCACAGAATTCAAGGTTGTGACATGTCACAGTGTGTGTGCGTGTGTGTGTGTGTGTGTGTGTGTGCAAGCATGTGTGTTTAGGTTAGACTGATATGTTGTTTTTCTCATATATCGGGCTCATATTTGCCTTTTATCACAGTTTAGTAAAGAAAGACTCTTTCAACAAACATATCTGCATTATTCACCTGTTTTCACACAAATTGTAGATGAGTTGAAACTTTTTTACAAAACCCTACACACAAGCACATACAGCATTGACATTCAATATACAAAACTGCTGTCATTGCAACTACACACAGTTAACACACAGTCCTCAAAGTGCAAACACCGACAAGCTGAACTGCTCAATCAGCAATCAGAACTTCTGGATGAATTTTTTTAGAGCAACAGATGCCAATAATGAGTCTATATCCCTGATTTTAGTTGAATACTTTAGAATTATGTTTACTTAGATTTTTGCTTAAATTCTACTGTATCTTTATTTGTTCCCCCAACTTTTCTTGTCTCCTGGCAAATTCAGTTGAAATTCAGATAATAAAATTAGAATTTTGATGTGTGCACAGTTATGTAGATTACAGTAGCATGTTGCAAAGTGTAAAATGTATAGATGTTGGTTGTGCTGAAAAAGCATATGGTTCCTGATTCATAACTCATTCATTAACTTTTATAGTCGTATTTTTCATTTATCTTAACAGCGTGTAATGGATACTCCTTGTGTTTATGTATTTGACGACTTTTTGTGTGTCTTCTGAAGGCAAAGTTTAATTTAGATGGAAGATAACATGTTTTGACTAGAGTATTTCATTTTGTCGTAGGCGTCTGAGGTTTGGCAGAGCAAGTGTTTTTTTGTGTTTCTAGTTGAACAAATGAACATTTCAGGAAAAGTGTGTAAGCAGTTGTGAAAAACTTTTTTAAAAAATTGCATATCGACCAATCAGTGTCGTCCACCTCCAATATGCTGAATATGATGCAGTTTGATTACATATTCAATGTATTATTGATCAATTCTACACTGGTTATCCATGGGAGGCCCCTTATCTGAAATAATAATAATAATAATAATAATAATAATAATTCTTATAATTATAATTATCATTATTATTATCCTGGGTTTCAGTGGAGAATTTTAGTGTCCTGTGGTCTAAATAAGAATACAATTCTGAAGGGAAACACTAAATACTTGTAATTTTTAAAAATGTATGGCATGAAAATGGCCAAATTTAAAGATATTGAATATCTACAAAAAATATCGGCTATTGGCAGTTTCAACCCTAAAATATCAGTGTCGGGCTTCAAAAAAACCCATTACCAGTTGAACCGTAGTGCGGGTCTCTCTGTATGTGGAGAGTATGTGCTTACATAAGTTTGTGTGCGCCTGTGATGTAAGTGTCCATTAGTAAGAGACAGAGAGAGCGAGACAGAGAGAGAGAGAAGAGAAGAGACAGACAGAGAGAGAGACAGAGAGAGAGAAAAGAGAAGAGAAAGGTGGAGGGAGGAGGGAAGAAAGAGCATAAGCAGAGCGATCTCTCAGACTGGGAGGTGGCCGTGTCATCTTTGTTACAATAAGTACTTTATGAGAGGCCTCCAGACTGCGCTGACTACTCAGCGCCTGGGTCCGTCCAAATAGCTTAACCCTTGCGTTGGGAAGAGAGGGAGAGCCACCTAGGCCAGCGGTCCTGAGAGCCCCTCAGACCCGGAGCCATGTCCTCAGAGGGTCACGGCGCTGAATGTGGCAGAGACACTGGAGGCCCTTGAGCACAACAGGCACTTTAGCAGCAAATGCATGTCAAGATGTGAATGTGCCCATTGTCCCTGACCCACCAGAGTGGTCGTCGCAGGGAGCGGGGGAACGCTGCCAAGCTACAAGCCCCATTTATTGCCTGTCATGGAAAGGAGCGTCCATGTAATTGTGTGCAAAATATTTTTTGTGAAATCATATTGCGAACGCTGATTGAGTAATTCAATAATCAAACAGAGAGAAGAGAGAGAGAGAGAGAGAAGCCACATTAAGGAGTGGAACGGATTCTCGTCATGCATGTTAAAGCGATGATAAGCAAAATATACGAGTTGGATGATTTATAGAAGGTAAAGTGTCTAGCATTACTTTGTTATATTATCATACTTTCCTGCCCTGAGGCTCGATAGGGGGACTGAGCTCCTGCATTTGATATGTGGAACCACTTATTATAGAGTATACTGCATTGTGCTTGGGTAACCAGGCTGGGCCAGGGAGTAAGTCTTTGCGGTCTGTGGTTATGTGTGTACGTGTGTGTGTGTGTGTGTGTGTGTGGATATGTGTGTGTATGTGTGCACGCGCAGATTTGCATGCATATGTGTGACTTATCATCAGATTTATTTATATGCAAAGTGCATATGTTTGAGTCAGTGTGTGTGTGTGTGTGTGTGTGTATGTGTGTGTGTGTGTGTGTGTGGGTGTGTGTGTGTGTGTGTGTGTGTGTGTGTGTGTGTGTGTGTGTGCATAAGTGGTCCAAAAGCTACTAGTCTAAAATTAAAATCTGGGTTTTTGAAACAGTCTCTAATTAGAGAGGGGAGGACCGAAGCCTATTTTGAGAGCTGTGGCCATGCACGCCCTTCCCATATGTGTGCACACACAGACACACACACACACACACCCACACACACACTGTGGAAAGGAGGGTCTCCCAAATGGAATCAGTCCTATTAGGCATGAGTATTGCTAGAAGGAAGCATCCATGATGTTTGTTTCTTCTGCCATCTATAGTTGCACAATACACAGTTTCCTAAAGCTGGACAACCACCAACCAATAAAAGAAGTAAACAAGTAGCTGCTATGAATATTAATGGTCAGTGAGCAAAAGTTCAAATATTGCTACCATACTGTAATGTTCCAGTAAATGATGGTAATATTTATAGTCAACGCCTACAAGACTAACCAAATTAGAAAGTTTATGACTGCGGAACAGCAACACAATAGTCAGTTTAATCACTGTCTAAAGTGTTTTTACACTTTTAATGAGGCAATTTAGTGAATCTAGGCTTTTGAGACAAGTGGAATGCGGTGTATGCCTGGCTAACATTGTCTCATTGTTCTGTCTCATAACCAGCCTCTGTTTTCTACTCCTAAGCAAAGACTGCTGGGAAATGTGTCTGCTTTTACAAAAGCTAGGCTACAATCTTTCTGCCCCAAATACCCTAACAGTGTTTTTAGAGCATTTGTGAGAGAAGGTTACTTTTTTTCTCTGTGCGACTGTAGTGGTTTGAGATTCCCAGTCAGTGTTTTCACTTTCCCCCTCAAAGTTACTTCACATCAACCAGTCTTGACACATTACACACACTATTGTGTTAAGAATTAGAAGAATTATTAAGTAAGTAGTATTAAGCAATCAAAATGGCACATATTGTAAAAACAATGTGAGGTCACAAGGTTTCCAATGATATTTGATTCTGAATGGTTTTATTTGAAGGGAAAAAAAACATTTCAAATCTATAACAATGATTTACTCCCTTAACAAACAGTTTAATAAAGGCTTATTGCTTAATTTCACAATCGGCCCTGTCGCTTTGATTAGGGAGGGTAACCACACTCATATTACAGTAGGAGCAATGGATAAAATAATTCAAGTTTAATATTTTGAGGCTCTATGTAATAGCGTACTCAAATGTTGACAACATAAAAAAATATTTTGAGTAATGACAGAAAAGTGCAGGAGATCATGAACATGATTGGGGAGAAATGGAAACTGCAATCTATTATACTAAATGATAACAAAAAAAATAGATTACAGATACTTTTGATACTTTTTCTATACAGTCACACAGTGTTACTCAAATTACAGCCTGTGAATTGGAATAAATCTGTTTAACCTAGCAAAGTAATCCAAAAGTAACTGAGAGTAATCAGATTACAATAGTGAGTTGTTGTAACCCTGTGGATGACAGTATAGATTGTTTTTCAAGAATAAGCATGTCAGACACACACACACACACACACACACTGAAGCCACAGGCATTCCCACTATAGACACCCATTACCTCCATCTGTATCCATGTGCTGCAGTCCCAAAGCAGGAACTTTGGGGGCCAGTGTGGTCAGACACAGGGAGAGGGAAGCGAGTTAGAGCTGGCAAAGAAAAGCCAGAGTCAGGCATTTTTGGAGTAAGATAAGAAGAGCTGCGCGAAAGGAAAAACTAAAATAACAAAAAGTCACTTGGGGGGATGAGATTACTGTGACAACACATCGCTCTGTTTTTGCCAAGTTTGAAAAATCGCAGCCTTTTAATCAACAAACAGTACAAGGTGATAAGTGAAATATTCATTCATTCGTCATGCAGAGGGAGGGGCAAGATGACAGTTACAGCACAGCGCAGTAGGTGCGTTGGGACGTCCCGGGCGGGGCGCGTTACCTTGACCCGCCTGTGTGGCACTGACAGGTGCTGCGGCCGAGTATAAAGCCCCGAGTATCCAGTGTCAGGCCTTTGTTTGCTTTTTTGATTTATTGCTGACCACTGCCCCACCTAACATGTGCGGAGGAGAGCCCGCTCCCCCTCCTCTCAACACCTTTCCCCACATAAATAAACCCTATCGCTGCAGGAATGCCTGGGGTCCCGCGCTCTCCCAGCTATTGGAATTCTCCCCGCTGATAAGATGACTGTTTGGGACACTTCACCGACATACTCCCGTCTCAACACATACTGACTCACAGACTCAACGTAAACCACTAACACATCTGCTGGCCCTTTGGTATCCACACATGGCCCACAAATAAGAGCCCGACAGTGTGACTCAGAAGATAAAACGGTGATAAAAGACACACAGATTCCCACTGTAGCCAATCCAAGATACTGTGAAGGTGAGTTGTCTTCCAGTGAAGAGAGACAGAAAAGACTCATACATCGTGGCGGCGGTAGCCTGATGGAAAGAGAAGCTAAATAAACTGGAAAAAAATGTGGAGGGAAAGTGAATAAAGAATGTTCTCCCCTCCCTCAGAAACTCAGAGTGCCTTTAAGCAAAGCACTCAACCCCTAACCTTTCCAGTGGAACTGCTCAGTGGACAACAGCAGAAAATAACAAGCAAGAAAGTGTTTAACTACACTGAATGTATAAAATATTAGGGACACGTACACAGATGAGGTGAATCCAAGTAAAAGCCATTATCCGTTATTGATTCCCCTTATTAAATCTACACCAATCACAAAGGAGGACTTGTAGATAAAGAGAAGAAGATGAGTTTTTAATGCTTTGAGACAACTGAGATGTGGACTGTGCACAAGGGGCTGCAACTCAATACCAGGAAGATGTCCCTACTATTTTGTACATTCAGTGTGGATGAATGTGAAGCAGGGTGTGACTGCAAAAAAGCATGCATGCACTGCTCAGCAAAAAGGATAAGCTGGATAAGCTGGAACTTCTACAACTGTTTGAAGGCATCTACACTCAGTCACACACTGTATTCCAGCCCCAGTTGGCATATTTTTATCTTAAACACCTGACGGCCAGCGAGTTGCACGGACAGTACGGGGCTCAAGTGCAGCCACGCAGGGAGCAACTGTCTCGCACTGCAGCTGTCTTGGGTGAGGGGGCGTCGGGGGCCTGGGACGGGCATGATGACCCCCCGCCCCGAGCATCTGCGCCCACTCATTTAGGCTGGCACCCGCTGAGCCAGAGTCATCAGTCATTGGCAGTGATGAAAACAAATGGCCGAGGGAGGAGCACGATTTTGACTTGGGTAAAAGCCACAAGCCATAAGCACTAGCACATTCACAGATAGACGGCTCTCCGCTGTACCTTCTACAGTGTCTTAGTGTATTATTATGGCCTTTTCTCACTCTGTCTGCACAGCAACAGCTCTGTTATCCATTAAAACAAAACACAACCCCCCATCACGCAGCGCTGAGAAAGGAATCAAACACCCCGTCTCTATGTGTGTGTTTATTACATGTGATGTGTATGTGCATCCACAGGCACAGACGCATTTCTTCTTTACCGAAATCACCAAACGTGCTTCCGTTCGGACAGGAAACACTATAATAGAGACATGGAGGAAAGCGGTGGAAGCGAGGCCATACTGCTACACTGAAGGGCCATGCCTCCTCCTCCCTCTCACCCCAGTGTCGAAGATCTGTTAGTCAGGGGCTGGGGAGTTTTCGGTCTCCAGGGGCACATCCCTCTGAACAGCCTGCCAAGCTTCTCCTCTCCCTCTTCCATCCTCTCTCTCTCTGCTCTCTTTCTTTGTTTCCCTCTCCGTTCCCTCTCCCCACTTCTATCCCCTACGTTCAACTTTCTCCTTTTGCTTCAGCTCTCCCTCTCTCTCTCCCTCTCTCTCTCTCTCTCTCTCTCTCTCTCTTCTGTAGCCACCGCTTCCTTCATTTATTTTTACTGTCTTCCCAACAACAGCGTGCGTGTAACCTACTTTCTGCTTTCACACTCTTATCGTTTTCTTCCCCTCTACCCTTCCGCTCCTCTTCCTCTCGCAGTGATCCAGCTCCTTCGCAGCCGTGCATAATTAGGCCTAAACACAAGCCTGCACAGGCCCACATCTGGAAGGAGTTTGGACATGGCAGTTTCCTACCAAGACGACTAAATATTTAGGTTGAGAGTTACTGCGTGTGGATGAACTCATGATAGAGGGGTGGGAAGGGGAGAGAAATGGGGAGCAGGGACGGGAGATAAAGAAAAAGAGGAAGAGGGGGGACAGATGATGACTGTAACTCACGGCGGAAGGCTGAGAATAGCATTATGCAACATTAAACCAGTGATAAGTGTGAGTTTACAGAAAAGGCTACGGACGTGAAACAGCAGTTATAGCAACACCGAGGAGGTCCGGTGAGATCTGACAGCAATATTGTAATCAAAGTCATCAGCGGTGGCATTCACCGGAATTCACCGCTCCACGTTACGATGAGCCAAAAGAGGAGGTGACAATGTCGGGGTCACTTTATGGCTGGCAGGAACAACAAACAGCCAACTAATAGTTTTAATAAACAAATCCCCGTCGGGATTTCCCATGAGGCTGAGGGGCCTCAGCTGGAATGTTCACGGGGGCCAGCTGTTGTGCATTACATGTAGCGGCCGGCCCCGGAAGCCCCGGGCCTGGTGTCCTCCAGCCCTCGCCTGTACCGCACCGCTCAGCATGGAGGAGAGCATTCCTCCCAGCTGCCCCAGGAGAGAGGGCAGCGGGGCTGGCTGTCAGGCCGCAGGATCAGGGGAGCGACTGAGGCAGCGTAGGGCAACGCGCAGCGCCCCTGCCGCACCTGGGATACTGTCTGCCGTCTCCGGACAGACTGAGGAATGTCAGGAATAACACGAATATCAACACAACTTCTCACATTCCACATCTGGAGCTAATGTCATGAGCAACGCTGAGAGCGCTGATGCTTGAGCAACTCATTGTAACTTCAGGAACATTTACTTACTAGTCACCCCCAGTGTTCCCAGAAAAGGTAGAAGAGAAAATGGCCGATGTTCAGACAGATTACGCGTGGAATTGTTTGCTCCTCGTACACAGCCTCGTAAAAGTGTCACAGAATGCTAAACATGTGTAGGAAAACAAATAAACCAAAATTAGTAGGTGAGGGGATGGGAGATTATCTTCAATCACCTCCACCGCTGCCACCCAAAGCCATTTTTTATTTTTTCCTCTGGTTTTCAGCAATGTGTTCCCCAGATGTTTATCCTGCCTTTATTAAGCAAGAAACATAAGGCCCTATAAATGGACCGCTGGCTGGCTTCGGCTCTCCCGGGGCATAAATCCTTTTACTGTGCCTGCTCCAGTGGGGCAGTTGGACTTTTTTTTTTTTTTTTTACTGTGCCCATGTGCAGCTAGCACCGCTCCCACTGGGTCAGAGCAGAGAGACAGCAAGGTACTGTGGGAATGTGGAGGAGCAACGTCTTTGAAGAGGCTGTTCACTCAGTTAGCATGAGAGAGCCTGGGAGCAGCTGAGAAGAAAGTGCAGCATTACAATAGAATTCCTTGAAAATGTGCAGCACACCATCCAAAAATGTGTCGCTGATAGATTGGTAGCTCATCCATCATAAGAGATAGTTTGTTTTGGCCCGAGATTTGGACCTTTTTAACTTCTCTCCAAACAGACATCTACACAAATGACTGATAATGTAAACTGCTTCATAATGAATAATTATCAGACTAAATTGGCCCAGAATGATTGCAGAGCCGTTCAATGCTACAGTTCTCACCCTGGGTTGCAGAGCGGTCACTTTTCCTTCCTGAACAGAAGGCGATTGTGAGGCAGCGGCCTACGACTGAAGGGATGTTATGGTATTAAAGGAAGGAGCCAACCCGCCATTAAGGCACACAGAGAGTCGGATAAAAAGGGTAGAAATGTGTTTCTGTTTATTCTCGTTTTGCAAGGCCAAGTCAGCTGGACCATGTGTAAAGGGAGGTGGAGGGGAGAGGGGGGGGGGGGGGGGGGGGGGGGGGCTGAACTCAGAGCGCCTGCCTGGGTCAAAGTCAAATTTAAAGTGACAGAGTTGTGACAAAGAGGCAGGGCCAGATGACGGCTACAGTCGGCCTGCCCTCTCACTGATCTTCTTAAACTAGATCAAGATGTAAACTTCTGACCTAACAAGCCTTATTACCTCAGCAAGTCTTCAATACAGTAAAAACTAAGGCCACGGGGTCACAGTTGAGGGTGTGTGGGCCAGATCTGAACACTTAACCAGTTAATATGAAGCTGTTTGGATTTTCATATGCATCTATTTTATATTATACATAGCCTATGAGACATATCAACCATCGTCAAAATTAAAAGTTCCCCAATAGAAACCTATAATATACCTTCAGCCTATCATAGTTCACACTTAAACTATGGCAAAACCTACAGTAGATGGCAGCTGTGGAGTATATAGGATGCTAGTGAAAGGCCCAAATAGAGGCATAATGGTGACCAGTCTCATAAAATCCCTTACAAAAAGAACTACAATGATCTGAATAAGAGATTTTAGAAGGACAATAGACAAATCACAGCAAAACAAAACAAAAATCTCACTATGAACTCACTGCTGAGGGCCACAGACACAGTATAGGTCCCAATACGAATATAATCGGAATATTACAGTGCTTTCTCGTTGGGGCAGGAGTTATAACGACCAGTCTCGTCCAGTTCATAAAGCTGTCAGAAGACTGTTGCAACTTACAGAGTGACGGTCTTGTTGGGGAGCAGGCTGGCATCCGGAGCCTCAGACAGCTCCTCCTTGCTGCAGCTGACCCTTCCCCCGACAGCCAGGGCGCCGTGCGCCTTGGACCGCTCATCCGTGCAGCTGCAGCCGCTGCTGGAGGCGAGGAGCCCGGGACAAGCCTGGGACAGCCTCGGCTCGGAGGCGGACAGCAGGAGCAGCATCAGTACCAGACGCCCCGGCAGCAGCGGGATGCCAACGCCGGGCGCAATCATTGTCCTTCTGCTGGATCTCACCTCAGCTGCACCCCCTCCTCCAGTCATCCCATATCTCCACCATGAAGCTCTCAGGGGCTGGAGGGGGGGGAGAGGAAGGAGGGTGAAATACTTGAGGTCTGGAATGAATGGCAAAGTTGAGGAACTTCTGTTTGAAACACTCCACTCAGCAATGAACACGCATCATCGTCCGGCCGTTCCCAAAAATATTCAGCACCCTTGACTTTTTTTCCCCCGTGTCCCGTTATGTCATGGCAGCCCGGGCGCACAACTCCCTTAGGTCCATATGGTTCATAAATCCTTGGGATGTGTTTGTCTATTCAAGTCTCCTTAACGGATACAAACAGGCGGGGAATTCTGGCTTTAAAAAAAAGTTGGTGATTGTAGATTAATTACCTTATGAGCCTTACATCACTTAAACGCGCTTGGGAGTGTCCTGATTACCGTTATCTACCCCAGCAAAGTTATTCCAGGGGTTTGATGAGGTCCACGACTCAGCAGTCACAGCCGCAGGACGACACTGTCATCTGTAGCTAGTAAAAAAGAAAGTACGCTATAATTCACAAACTTTTGTCATTTGTTTCGCTGCTCTAAAAGTATTCAACAAGTATTTTCCCCCGCTCCCGGAGATCTCCGCAGACTTGGGTCCAGCGCGAATGGAAGTCAATTTAAAAAGGGGAAAAAACTATTGATTCGGACAAGGGTTGAGCTGGTCTTGATCGGCTCCTGTGTAATTCCCAAAATCTAGCGGTTTTGCCTGCTTGCCTCTGTCACACTCAAACTCCGTTACTACCCCAAGTGCGCCCGTTCCGTCTCCGTCTGCGCTCTGGTCCCCGCGGTCCTAGCGCATACAGACCAACACAGAGGAGCTTTCACATGTGACCAGGGGGGTAGTGGAGGGTAAAATCCACCTAGACTCACTTCACACACCTTTTTGGTCTGTCACAAAACTTCATGACAGAATCCATGCTATGCATCATAGTAAATGGTATCAAACTGAATGTACAAAATATTCCTGATGTTGAGTTGCAGCCCCTTTGGCACAATCCACACCTCAATTGTCCCAAAGCTTAAAAATCCTCCCCCTGCTTCTCTTTATCTACATCTTATATCCTCTGTGATTGGTTTATATTTAATATAAGGGAAATCAATGAGGGATAATGTTTTTTTAGCGTCCCTAATGATTTTGTACATTCAGTGTTTATGAGGATATTGTATTGTAAGAGAATAAATAGACATTCATGCTTTTCTGAAAATATAATTGATTTTTGTTAATACTGGTGGTTGTTTTGCCTTACTGATAGGAAGTTATAGTTTGCCCATTTTGTTAAATTACCACTACATATGACATCACCTTATTGATCACCTGAACGATAACAAACAACAACCCCAAGGAAGGAAAGAACAAGGGAAAAGCATTATCGTTTGATCATGGAGAAGAAGGAGATAAAGATGAAGATGATGATGATGATAATGATGATGATGAGGATGTGGATGAGGATGAGGATGTTATTTGGACAGATTATTAGGATACGTTGGAAGGTTAATGGCCAACTCTTTATTGTCTTGCTGGGTTATTGTACTCTGGGCACTACAACACATTTGTCAGCTTCCATCCAGGTTCATGCATCAGACCAGGCTCTAAAAGACAGGAAGGTCTTGGTTCAATGTGTGCATGCACTGGCAGAGCAAAATAAAGTCATGAATGAATGCTGAAGGTCTCTGGTGTATTGTGTGGTGCGCTCGGTCTTCACGACATCAAAGGATTTTCATTGAATTAGTGGAAGGGAAGTGAAGAGATTTATACATATACTTCAGTAAATTCTGTATTGTTACTGCACAAAGAATTATGGCAGTACAGGACAGTTTGATGTTGAAACTGTACGAGTTTGAGCTGTCAGACTGTAGTTGACAACTTTACAGCATGGCTTACTACCATATATTTGCAACCCAGAAGCCATTTTTTTCCAAGTCCACTTCAAGGCTTAATATGAGATAGTAAGCCACAGTGTATTACTCACAAGACACTTCAATGCATAGGTAGACTTACTTTTACTTCAAGTGATTAGGTGAAGTTGTAGTTTTTGTAATTGTAGTTGTAGATCTGTAAAACAATGATATCATAGCGTAGTGGCTATCATAATGAAAGTGAGCTGCCTGCTCAGGCTCATTATGCAGATTAGTTATTGCACTGCCAATAGGCTTAACCACCCAAACCAACCTACTAAACTTTAACAAGCACTAGTAAAGCCCAATCCAAAGTCAAGAGACTGCAGCATTGTTGTTCTGTGCATACTGCATACCATATGTTTTTGGGTTTTTTTGTTGTCAAAGTAATTATATCTTACAATAATAGGTCTACTGTATGTTGATTTAACCAACACAAACCAAATGTTTCAATCTAGAGATGAGCTTCAATAGCAAAAAGGATGACAGAGGAAGAAAATATTCCACAAACTCTTGAAAGAATCCATTTTTTGTTGAAAGAATAAAATTAGATACAGCAGAGTACAAAGTTTCGCCTCCCAAAAGAATCACACGCAATCCAAAAAATACACAAGATCATAAACTTCCTCAAGGCCTCCCTTTCACTTTTCTGCCTATGTGTATGGAAAGTTCCCAAAATATTGCACTCCACAGATTTCTGTTTTAAAAATACTTTTTGATATATGAGAGGCCCGGGGAGGACGGAAACCGTAGCGATTCAAATCTGGAGAGCATTTTGAAATATGAAAAGGTGAACCAGGAAAGGGTTTGAAAAGGGACTTCATGCAATTGGGCTTGACATGTATTCACTGACATATCCAAAAGGCAGGCACCTCAGTCATGCGAGCATGCCCGGCCGTACAATGGTGCACTGTGCTCTGACCCGCACAGCGGACCCCGGTTTGTTATTCCTGTATATGATACTGTACACTGGAGCAGGCTCAGAAAGCCAGCGTGATTATTGAAAGAAAGCACAAGGAGTGGATGGGCGCCTGCTCAGCGATGAAACAGAGGGCTGTTTATCCAAGCTGTTAAATAAGGCTTCAAGTACAACACCCCCCTCCATCTCCACAAGGCCCAAATCTCTCTCATCTGGAGAGCACAGTTTCCATTTAAAATGTCACGTCCCAAACTGCACATTACATCAAATTGTACTTAATGGCATCCAGACAAACTTTTATGTCGTTCCAACATTCTCTCTATGCACCCCACAGCCCCCTCACTCCTTATAGCCAAGCAAGCAATCTCTCCTTCTCCCTGTTCCACATCTGGACTCCATTCCAGGTGGGGTATGGGGAAAGGGGAGAACGTTGGGAAGGAAAGGTGGAACGGTGAGGAGCTCGGAGGCTCGGAAAGTAGAACTGCGATAATGTCTTGAGAGAGGTTGGGTGGAAGTGACGCAAGCTTTGGGTTATGACAGAGGATATGAGACATGGTTATTTGATGATCCCTCGTGGGCATTTCACTGTTGTCTTCCAAATCCCACACTACAACGAAATTATCTAAAAACAAGCGGGTTTTCAGCGCAATCAAAGATCTGAACCAGACCAACTGGCTGCTGTGACTGAGGCAGTTCAGACTGTGGTGTTGCTGCCAATGGATAAACAAAAGAAAAATTCCAGCAGGGAAAGAAACACCAGGCCCTCTAAAGCCCTCATGTACCGTTGAGCCCAAACAGTGTGTTTCTCAAGGAGCCCATGACATCTAGTGGCGGGATCAACAGCATGCAAAAGCCACACCCCATTAATGGCCCGCCAATCCACCAGTAAGTCCTGCAGTTATGGAGGAGCTATGGGCATTTACTGGATGCATGGTTTTAATTAAGGGCACACTGGGTCATTAAACCCACTGCTTCCACAATTTGTTGAGTAATCTTATTATATATGGTGGTACCACATTTTTCAGCACATAATAACTTTGTAGTTGATTTACAATTATTATTATGAGTTGGAGTAGTGGTAGTAGTAGCGGTGGTAATACAAATGGTTCCAGCATTTCATCCTGAATACATATTGATATTTGTATATTATTATATATATTTTTTTATCATTATGTTTATAACATCTTATATTTACATATAGCACATTTTTCATATTTAAGTAAGCAATCAATAATTCAGTATGTTTCAACACTAGGCATACAATTTTTAATAATAATACTAAAAAACAGCTGTATAATTTTAGTAATTTTTTAAGAAAAGAATTCAACAGTCAATAGTCTGTAAATAATAGGAGTACCTAGAAAGAGGAAGAATATTCAATAATACATTTAGTATTGATAATGTATACAAAAATGTATGCCTACTTTTGAAACACCCGGTATAAAACTGTGTGAATCCATACTTGTAAGTCCATACATTTTCCTATACTTCCCACTCATACAACTTACTCAACATGTGCTGAATTAGTTAGTTGCATTTGTTTATTTAGTCTCAAATGCTTATATTCTATTTTTATGTTTATATTCTATTTTTCTTTACCACATTTCTCCACATAAAGTTTCTCCTTATCTTAGCAGTTTAGTATGGAAATACAGGCCTGAGTCTAATCACACAGGATTTGTCATGATAAGTGTTCAGTGATTCAAAAAAAAGAAAAAGAAAAACAACCATGGTTTTGAAATGTAACAGAAAAGCTGACATAATATGACATCATTGCAGGATTTTGTACTCATATTTCACTTACTTTGTGAAACACAAGCTGACTATAGCTACAAAACAACTATGATGTTGCCCTCTTCTGGTCAGTGCACTGAATTAAAATGATACTGCTTTTTTCTTTTCTTGCTGGTGACTGTCTGTTAAAAAGCAAATGGAATTGAACATGACAGGGTTACCTGCTGTGTATTTTAGGACAGACTGGGCACCTGGGATGATTTTAACTTTGTTTTGGAAAGCCTGGACATCCTAGGTTGCTGTTCATTAACTTCATCACATTTAAACATTTCACATTTAACATCATCATCCCAGAACTCCTCAAAGTCAGTCCAAACTCACCCTCTCAATACGTTGATGGTGCTGACAGATGGAACGATGGACAGTTTGTGTGGCTGGGACCCTACCCATCCGCTCAGTCTGTTAGTACAGGGATGTGTGAACTCCCCTCTCCTCTGCTGCCTGTAAACCACTGACTGCCACCAGCCACCAGCCTTTCAAATGGCTGAAGTCTGCAGCAGACATCACCCAGGGCCTGACTGAGCTAAAGAGTTCATGGAAAGGATGGACTGGGAACCAGGAACTGAACAGGAAAGGAACCAACCTGCTCATAAAGCCCTGGACATCAGTGACTGTGAACGCAGCTGGGTTGTTCATCTTTCTGTGGACGACCATCACCAGTGGGATTAGAACATCTGCGTAAACAAAGAGATCTGTATAGTCTGCTGTCTGTTGTATACCTTAAACTGTATCTGAGGTCTGACTGTCCTTGTATCATGTGTCTAAATGCATGGTGAAATTGAAGTTGTTTATTTGTCTCTGCACCAGTGTTGCCAAGACAAATTCCTCTTTGACACTTGGCAAATAAACAGTTACTGATGTTGAATTTGGCTCCCCACCTTGGTGAAGTCAGGAAAGTACCTCACATTACTGCCATGGCTTAGGTTGCATGGCTTTTTTATGTCAAATGGAGAATGCAGATTATATAGTCATGTTTTTAGATGAATCAGCAATACAGTATATGAGGGAGAGAAAACACCTAAGCATCGTTGCAGACTTTTACATTCTAACCTACTATTCCAACATACTGCAGATTTTAAATGATAAAAACAGGCATCTTCTTTGAACAAGCTTCATGTTGTGCAATTTTATTAAGTGCGATATGAAATGAGAACATTATAGTGTATCTTGCTCTGAGTACTGCTATAACTGGACAGGCGTAGCATCATTGGCAATTCTTTTCACACTAGAAGTCCTGTGCATACATTATGCATTTAAATGGTCTATAATATAGTATACAGTTCTATCAAAGAAACATCAAAAATATCATTTGTATATTGTATGAATCTATATTCCCTCATAAGCAAAAACAAACCCACAACAAAAATAAGTCGGCAAATAAGTAATGTTTCATTATTATTTCAACTGATAAATTCTGCTTACAAAAGAAAATGTAGAATAACCAAAAGGCTTTTGGCCTGACACTCTAGCGCAAAATTCACAAAGTCCTTTGTGATCTAGGGAACAGAAAATGTTAACAATGCGGGCACTTCAAAGGAATGACACCCCACCCCCCTGCCCCCACGTCACACGCACACACACACACACACACTCACAGATGCAAGGAAGGCATGCACAAACCACTGCACTTGTGCATGTGAATGTGTGCACCCGCACCCACACCCACACACACACGCGCACACACACACACACACACACACACACACAGCAATGTCTGTGTACAGTACATTTTCCAAATGGCATGCAGTTCAGATGAGATTTTGGTCCCTTTCTCCAAAAAAAAATGCGTCAGCAGGGGATTCAAAAGGCCTCATTTTGTCATTATTATCCAGATCCTCACAGAATCAGGAAGCCAGTCCTGCTCTGTTTGTCTAATACGTTGGTGTTATGTAAATCTGGCTTCAGCACAATGTGATGTGGTTTGAATCCAATACAGCTGTACATCATTAGAGCTAAGAATATCCTAAAGAGACCTGGGGCTCGGGTCATATGAAAAACAAAGCCCCCCAATTCTCATACAATTTACAAGAAAGGCAAGAAAAGTGAATCATAACATTGCGGAGTATGGTTAAATGCAGTCAGAATGGTACATCCTCTGACATGATAGTTGAACCCCGGCCCGCCTCCACGGCCCATCCCAAGGTCTATAACTGAGAGTCAGATGAGGTGTCAGGCGGGCAAAGCGGCCCTCTGTTTCCAGCCTCAGTGGCGAGGGGAGACTGCGGCCAGAGGGGACGTGCCTGGGCCTTGGTACCGCTCCCGGGCGTGCTTCTCGCAGAACATCTCCTCCCCGACCCAAAAGTGACCTCTCATCTTCAGGTTAAGGCCGCAATCTGTGCAAGTGTAGCACTCCGGGTGGCGGAAGCGGTCGTCCATGATGCGCACGGCCTGCGTGCTGCGGAGAGACGAGCAGAGTCAGATGCTAGACAAACACGTTGTGGTATCTACCAGCGGGGCACAATGATTTCACTCGTTTCCAATGCAAATCAACTTGCGAGCTGCAAAGTCGGCACGGAAAGATGGTGAACATCACAGATAAAAGTGAGCAACAAAAAGAAAATCATAAGTTTACAACACACTACAGAAAAAAAATCTACATCTTAAAATGTCATCTAGCTTAATATTGAGGCCTAAAATCTTATTTTCTTTAAAACAAATAAAAGAATCTGCCAATGGGGTGATAGATTTTAACTCGTTTCCAATGCAGTTTCATCCGTTTGGAGAATTAAACATTAAACCAGTGACAATATCTTGAAATAAGCCGAATCACTCCTCTAGTTCCAAGATGATGTAATTTAATTCAAGAAATATACTTGAAACAATTTGATTTGCTTTGGAAACAAGTGAAATTACCTCACCCAATTTGTTTGTCAATGGATTTTTTAAAAAAAACTAAAACTTTAAGACTCAAGATTGAACTAAATGATGGATATTATTTGCATTCAGTAATTATAACCGTCAGTTCAACCAATTGACCTATTCTTACTCTAGACACATTATAAGCACACACCCGCAAACACACACCCACATTATTAATATTATATTCTTCATGCGGAACATCATTTACCACAGGGCAAGTTATCATTGTGATGACTCACACACCCACAGTGTGTTATCCCAGTGAACATGTGACAAGTTTAACGGACTCTTACACAATGCTGGTGCCACACTTCTCACAGGTGTGGTATTTGTTGACTCCTCCCACTGATGCGCTGGGTTTGGGGGGGTTGGGCGACAGCTTCCCTGGGAACCGCAAAGCTGCCTCTGGATAGTCAAGCAAACACAAACACACACACACACACACACACACACACACACACAGGGAGTCAGAATCAACACAGCTAGAAGCGGCCTCATTCACAGCTGCTCATTAGAAGTCATGACAGGTTTGTACCTCTCTCTCTGACAACCTGTTTATCACATCAACACTTTGTCTTCATCGCCCTCTGTCAGTGCTAAATCTCTATCTCTATCCTCCTCCTCCTCCTCCTCCTCCTTTTGAGCTTGTTTGTGTTCCCCACCAGTCATCACTAGTTCATCACCCAGGGGACTCGCTTCATGAAATGGGTGTCCTCACATCGGTCGTTATCACGTCATGAAAAACTGTTATTACCAGTTGGATTTATTCCCTCTGCCATTTGTCAAAGCAAAGGAAGAAAGAAAAAAAAAAAAGAGCACAACTGCATTCCACAGTGGGCTGTTCACAATAAGAGCTGCACACAGGAGTGCTTTTCTCTCCATCCAGCACAGGTGACGGCCATATGCAAGTCTTAGTCACCATTCAAGAACTCACTGTCTCTTGTTCTGCGTGATACACATTTGACAGGAATGGGTTCAAGATGGAGATGCTGCATGCGAAACAACCGCCTGAGCTGTTGTAAATTATGTTGAGTTTGACATAATAGCTGTAATCTGAGAAGAACCCCTGAAAGGCATAAGATATACCAGCAGCCCATCAAAAATATATGTGAAAATCTAAAAGATGCAGCACGATTGCTTTTTGCTTCTCCGTGCAAAGCTGTATATTTCATATTGAATGATGTTATATGTGCCGCCATTAACACAGGCTCATTTAATTCTTTCAGTAGACTAATTTTACATAAGAAAACGTTTGATCAAAATTATCTTTTTTGATTCACTGAAGTACATGATTGTGTCTGTCACGGCAGATGAAACAGGCATTTTTCCCTTTTATTTATATGTGTTCATGAAGCTGTGTTCTTCTGACCTTTCTCATCGGCCTCCAGAACCTCTTGCAGCATGCGGAAGGTGTTGGACTGACGCGGAGGCGTGCGAGACTCCTTATTCTCCTGGATCATCTTGTACACCTCCGAGTCCCTGTCAAACCTCTGCATGGCAAAGTCAGAGCTCGAACTGCTGTAGGAAGAGCAAAAGAAAAACATCACAGGTAAGCAGATTCCCTAAATCCATACATAGGCTACATACGGCTCTTGGTAATGTGTTCAATCTAACATGTACATTGTGAAAGCCTTGTGAGTCTGTGAGGCTGGTTCGACAGAATCCAGAGGAAATGAAGGCAGGGGCAGCAGCAGGCTGTGACTTTGACCTCTGAGCATAAAGTCTAGATTGCACACCGCAGGCAAGAGGCCAAAGCCAGTGTCCAATCTCACTGCATACACTCAACACTAGGCTGGATCCCTCTCCTATCCACTTACAAGAGGCACTGTTCTAACTCTCAAAATGGCCTCTAGGCAAAGGTAAAGAGGACATAATGAAAATAACTGTGTATAAGATATCGCAGCTAACACTATAAGTTATCTATGTAGTGTGTGAAAACGTTTCTGATGTAACGTAGCAGTGCTTAAATCTTTCCAGATGTCCATACCAGCAGCCATGATTGTGCAAATAAATTAGAAGATCCCACTGCCTGACTCAAAGCATCCGTTGATGGAAAATAACAGGCAGGAAAATAATAACCTACCATGTACGACTTGGTCTACTGCACGGCCAAACACCATCCCACCACCACATACACTGTAGCACATGGACGAGTTAACAAGACATCTTTTTGCTTGAAGGCAAACTACTTGTGAGTAAACCGAGTCTTGTGGTCACTTCCAACCAATCAGAGGACAGGAGGGGGGCAAATAGTTTAGGGAGCATTGACACCTAAGGGTAGTTTATGCTGCCAGCTAATTAACAGATTAGCAAAAAGCACAGTGGCTCCTTTTACAAGCAAATTCTTAACCCCTGGCGTGGTGGAAAAGTGGTTATTTTTTACTGCTCCTTCCATACTTACTGTGTGGTTGCAATACCAATCCCTCCCTACTCTATCTCTGACTCTGGTTGAGAAACATATCCACAAAAAAATTAGACTGAGAGAGATATTGGTAAGCACAGAAAAAAGAGACACAAAGTGCGTCCTCGTGTCAGTGCTGTTGCCTGGAGAGCTTGCGAGCGTCGCTTCAGTAGGAACCGGTTGGCCAGGTACAGACCCTCAGCCAGACAGGCCCAGGTGTGGTTTATTGCCATTCACCTGTAGCCAACTGAGCAGAACCTCCCAGCTCAGCTGTCAGCCAGAATCAGTCAACTCACTTGATCTGGGTTGGCCCATCTGTTGTCACATGCCAAGGTTAAGTAGACCTGCCCAAATATTTACTGTTCAACTTACACCTGTGGTGTGAAAATCTGCTCAAATAGAGAACGCCCTACCAATCAATTTAAACTCTCTGTTTTAGAGTGGCTTACCATGATTTTAATGTACAAGCAGCACATATAAACCCTCTAATCCCTATAATCACTACTGCTAAAGCTTAGTTAAAAGGACAGGATTACGTGTGGAGTGTATTATACGTGTGGTTGCATATATAGTAGAACTGCATGCAACATGTATCCAGTGTACACGTTTTATGAACTATGTGTGCGTATTGGTGTGTATGTGTATGTGTGTGTTTGTTTGTTTGTTGTTATGTGCGTACTTTCTGCCTGCCTTTTGTCAGCTTTTGGAGCTTGCTTCCAACTAAATTAACATGGCTGAAACAGGAGATGGCAAACAGACAAGACACTGAATGTGTGGCCGAAGCCAATGCTCAGGCCCTTTCCTCTGCATCCCTGAACATGGTTCAAATTGAAAACAGACCTCTACGCACACCCTCCAAGTTCTCCACATGCTCAGCTCCACCCTCAGCAATCCATTTCCCTGTACGCCTCTCTCACCATCCCTTCTGACATGCAATCTCAAAACAAATGGAAAGTCTAGGTCGAATGGGAGCAAAACAAATAACAGCAGAAGTGAGGGTCAGAAAGAAAGGCATTCATCTGAACGCCCACTGAACAACACCCAAGTACATGGATTTGCAATGAAAGCTTCTAAATTTCACAAAGTAGCAGAGAACCTTTGTCGTCTAGGAATCGCCAAACACTTAAAACACATTTATGGAATGTCTACATCAGAGACAAACTTGTCGCTGGTTTCCATAGCCACACTCGGCACAGAGGACCCATGATTATGATCTAGTAAAAGCACAAGTCTGCAAGCAAGACTCAGAATGCGTGTAGCCAAAACACAGATAGGATCACTATGTTAAAGGCAAACCACATTTTTGAAAATCAGGACAATGGAGGTGTCTGACCAGCTTCCTCACAGTCTAAACACAGAAATCTAAACCAACAAATCCTCAACTCATGGAAAGAGAAATCAAATAAAACTCTGACAAGACTCACCTCAGAAACAGAGAGGGAACACAGAGAGTTAGCACAACTATTCTTTCCGATAATAGTCCCTGCACGTCTAACACTGCTATAGCTGCTCAGTACATACAAAAAAGAGAAGAAAAGAAACATAAGCACATACATGCGTACACACACAGATGCAAAACACACACCTCTGTCTACACCAGAGGAGACAGAAGAAGAACAAGAGTCTGACTGAAAGGTGTGCCCCTCGGCTGCAGCTCATTGGCCCAGCCAGAAAAAGGGGCGGGTAAATGGGTGTCACTGAGCCTGTGATTGGCTGTGTTGGAGGGGGGAGAGGCCTGGTGTGCAGGCTGGGGTCTCCAGACTGGGGGCCAATTAGGGGGAGAAGTAAAGTCAGACTTTTTGGGGATATGGGGTGGCTGGATTTGATTCCAGCTGCTGACACGTCATACCAACAGCCTTGGTTGGCCGAGGGGGAATTTGGGCCAAAGTCAACCCTCCCACACTGTGAACACACAGGCACCAGGCTCTCCAGCAGAGGGGATGGAGACAAAAGACTATCTGAGAAGCTACATGGAAGATTTTAGTTTCTGTTCTGGGATGTTTTGCACAGTAAATAATCCCATGAAGTCTTGTGAGGCAAACTGACAAAGAGCATATTGTTGAGTCCATTAATGTTGAGAAGGCAGCACCTCCACGCTGGGAAATGTGTCAAATTACAGCTACATCATCTTACCAGAGGGGGGGCCAAGCAGGAAAATGCAAAGTACATCCAACACAAGTCACATCCATAACAGCTGTGAGACCATTAGTATTCAGTATGTTGAAAGTGTCCATCTTTGAGCTTTTCTAGGCTGTAGCAATGCATCCTGTGAATTCTGGGAAATTAATTTTCTCCATGTTTTGGTTGTTTTGTTTATAAACTCGTGTCAATTGTTTGAGGTAAGTCTCTATCTTTTTATGCTTGGCAGCAGTGCTGGCAAGCATCTACATGCTCTGATGTGGAGGTAAGTGATGTAGGACTTAAGTCATTGCTGAACTATGGATGTCTGAACTGACTTTAAGCTTCTAGTGGCCAGCTGATATTGATTTGTTAGGCTTGAACCTGTGGTTGTATCCCCCGTTGGCCTGCAGATGGCACTGAATGACTACTTGGGCATTATACACTTTCAGTAAGTTAGGGCTCCATAGTTCTACTATTAATAAAAGATATGCAAGATTTATAAGTATACCTCTATTTCTCAGGAGGAATCACATGGTGTGGATGCTAATGTACAACTACAGTACAACTAACAGTGGACTGTAATAATGGCTTTTGATAAACGTTTCAGTAAGAGCTTGCCGTTTTATTTGCATTTCATGACAAAAATAAAATGGGAGTTATCTTTATTCCATGCACATTATGTTTGCAGGGAATCATAAATAGTGTTACGCAGATAGTGTTTTGGATTTTGCACATTTTGTGGATTGTAAGCACATTTGGTGGACTATCTGATGAGGTTAGCACGCAATACGCAAGGTTGTCTTTGTTTCCGTTTCTCCAACAGAAAGGTACAGTCACTGGTTAAAAAGTTTCATCTGTTTAGATTTGCAAGCCTCTATATTAATGCCAAACATATTTCTACTCCAAACCATTTGTCGTTTCAACAAAAGGTGGCATTAAAAGATTAGATGTGTTGTCTGTATCCATGACAGTCATAGAAAACACCTGCCAAGATGCTCACAGCTGACAAGCATTACACTACTTCTGCAGAGCTGATGTATGAGATGCGAGTGGTGTTTACCTGCGTCTGGGGGACATGGGTAGATCCCGGTCGATGGGGCTGTGGGGCGAGTAGCGTCCTGGTGGGGTGGGAGTTCGACTGGACACAGAGTTATTTCTATTGTCTGAAGAGAAAAACTCCTGTGGGGGGAGAGGGAGGGAGACAAAGAAAGAGAAAGAGGGAGAGTGAGAGAGAGACAGAGAGGTGAGGGAGGTCAGATCTGAAAGTACCTCTGACTGTTAAGTCAAACCACCTGCAGCAGCTGAAAGCAGCCTTGCAGTTCAGAGTTGGGAAACCTGTTGAGGCTGTACATGTGTGCGAGAGCTCAGACCGTGATGCAATATTACTGTAAGATGAGTCAAACTCAGAGCTATGTTCACCTCAGAGCCAAGGAATTTACCGGCAATATTTCTAGATCACCGCTCCACCGAGCAATGTGTTGGCATTGAACAAATGGAACTTCCTTATTTCAGGAAGCTCTAAATCTGGTGAGGCCGTGTACAGTAGGAGGCTGTATGTCTTGACAACCTGGAATAAAACAAAGCCTGACACACCATCATGTAGGATATAGTCAGTCAGGATCAGAACGGGAGCTTAAACAATCTCCAGATGGAGAAACACCACATACTGGTGTCTCCTGGGACGTCTCCAGTCTTCTCTCTACTTCATCATTTTCAGATTTGGGTGAAACCTGTGAATTTCTACCACTCCATTTTTGAGCACCCATGATAAAAGGGTATACTTTGTCATAGTTTTTGACAAAGAAGGTTTCTACCGGTTGAGCCACGCCCAGCATTCCTATTCTGTTGGTTCTCCCTCCTGATCAATCTCACATTTATTTAACAATCACAGCCAACCTGCAGCAACATCGTTATCTTTTGATTGCCATTTACATCTGAGCTGGAATTCAGCCCCTCAGCAAGATGACAGATTATTATTTGCATGGTAACAGATGTTTGGCACTGACTCCAGTGTTCGTTTGAAGGGGAAGGCAGAGCCCACATGTACTTCCATGGGCTCCAGATGCAGCGCAAGTCTCACAATTATGCAAGGTAGTTCTGAACAATTTTCCTTCCTTTATGAACTTTATTCACCTTGCCAGGACTAAGATGTTTTACTGACTTTCCTATCTGAATTACACTCCTGTACATAACTGTTCGGTTTTGCCAAATGATGTTGTTCAACATTTGACACAAGAGGGCGCTACATACCTACTGTATGCAGAAGCTCATAAAAGTAATGTCTCAGTGGTTGTGCCAATGCCATTTTTTTTTATTGCAGCTGTACTTAGGAGAAACCAAAGAGCAGAGCTAACAACATCAGGAGCAAAGGTTGGATTATGAGAGAGAGAGAGAGAGAGAGAGAGAGAGAGAGAGAGAGAGAGAGAGAGAGAGAGAGAGAGAGAGAGAGAGAGAGAGAGAGAGAGAATTATTTTTCCTGTGTGGTGTTAGTGCGTGCTCATAGTGTAATTGACCCCAGGCAGGCACATGTGCACCCTGAACACTCAGCACACCTGGTCCAAGTCTGGGCAGCACATAACTCAACCCAGACATTTTTACTGTCAGGAATCCCAACAAACAAATTGCTTTAACCACAACACTCGGTCTTGCATCTAACCGTGTCCACCTGCAATAGTGGCCAGTTACAGATCCCATACAACATGCTCAGCGCACTCCTACCTGCGATGCTGAAAGTAATAACAGAACTCTGTGAAAAGAGGAACAAGCCTCCAAAAGCTGTTTCACAAGTTCCAGTCTGCAGGGGAAACAAAGCTATTACTTTATTTCAGGCCTGTGCCCAGTCCAGGAAAAGACTGCGAATCAAAAAGCCCATAGACAACTCAAGAGTACGGCCTTCACATCACAGCTCCCTGCCTTCCCCTCCCTTGACCGTCACCAGTTGGCATCAGCGGTGCAGAAGCTCCATCCAAGGGAGAAACGTCTCCACCCGGCTCTCAGAACCAGTACACGTCTGAGACTCGAGCTGGAGCTGATGCTGTGGAGCTTAACGCTAAGACAGTGGCACTGGTTGAGTCAACGATTGTTTCTCCAATGCCAGCAGCACCCGCTTCCAATTCAGCAACTCTTTGAACGTTGCTGAATGTCTCTGTTCTCAATTGAGTCCAATTTTCCTTTTCTTTTTCCTTAGTGAGTGGGTAGATCAGTGGTGCGTGCCAGGAAGCCTTTACCAGAAACGATCACTGGGACGTCTCCCTGCGATTCCTCCCTGGATAAACCTAACACAATAACAGCAGGCTCATAAGATCACATATTCCATATCATCGGGGTAGGAATGGATGTATCCATGTGCTCTCCTGCTGTGAACCAATCTAAAGGGCATATACCTGATAGGCATACTTGCTTCAGGGATTCTTCCAGAAAGGCCTAGCGAAGCCACACAGTATGTGCACATGAATCTGCAGTAATGCAACCCACAGCTAGATGTTATATAAATGTCTGGCTACTGATTAAGTTATCGAGTCCTAATCTAGAATGTGAATCTCCGTGCTCTCCATCAACAGGAGAAACCTGCTGTCAGTAAGCTCCTGAGGCCCCGTCTCCAAACAGTGTAAGCGAAGCCAGTGATTTAGGGCTCTAATCGCAACTCTGATCTATGGGACTCAAGAGGAATGCAATGAAGTAAAGAAAAAACACAAAAGCAACAAACAGAAGAGAGAAAAAAAACAAGCGTTCCACAGCGACAGGGAGTATGCAGCTGTGATTGAGCTTGACCTTAGAAGGTCCAGAAAACTTTGTCTGCACCAACAGAGGAGTTCTCCCATCATCGCCATCCATTCTATATCCCCGGCTTCAGGCCTTTTATAGCAGTAACCATGGCATTGCTGGCAACTGCCTTAGACTGGGTTCCCCAAAGCCATCTTTGTGCTAAAATCATCACTGTTCCATTGCAAGCCATTACACATGGTTGATCTCAGACCCAAGACGCTTGTGGGAAACTGCACCATGGCAGTGCCAACAAAGCCCCCATGTCTCATGCACCAAGAAATTTAGGGAGGGGCACGGCCGAGGAAAGCCTATTATTTTGCCTTGGAAAGGGAGTATGGTTCAGAGATGGGAGAGAGCATTGGGGAAAATCATCAGCCAATTCTATCTGGTTCCTGTGGCTGGCTGGAGGAGGAAGCCCTGATTAGAGCTGCTCTGAAGTCTGAACTGTAATCAGGAGCTTGCAGTTAACATGCCTGGGGTCATTAGGGCACGTCACTGGTATGCTGCACTGGCCTAGAGGTGTGTATACAATAACATGTCTACCAATTCACTTTGCAAACCATAACTCTGTCACTCAGTGTTTTGTATTTAGAGGATGTGTGAGTGCATGAGAATGTGAGTGAATACCAACACAAGCTCCAGCCTCATGTAGTAAAACTTGTGATGTTTTTGTTTTCCTCTTGTTTTTACATTTGTATTTATGTCCTCTGTTGCTCTGTACAGCACTTTGGGATTAACCCGTTTTGTTAAAAGCACTTTATAAATAAATTGAACTTGACATGATAGATTTAAGTGAATGAATGAGTGAGTCAGAGTGTGACTGGCTGATGTTCAGGAAGAGACTTGTTGTAGGAGGGAGAGGGAGGGAAAAATGGAGGAGGAGAGACAGCCAAACAGGCAAGAGAAGCGCTCTAAAACACAAACAAGCCTCTGTCTAGGATTGGCTGCTTGAAGACACAAACAAACAGGAAATGGTGAACTGAAGCGAGGGCAGCTGTTTCAGATCAAGGCCCATGGGAGACGTTGGGGACACTGCCAGTGGAGGAGCCTTCAGTCTGGCTCCAAGCGAGCCACTCTGCATCATCATCATTACCACCCTGCAGCTTCAATTACAGGGCATGGGCCAGCGGCACACAGGAGAGATGCTTAGAGGAGCTTTTATTTTGGGACGCTTGGTACTGCTATAAGAAAGTGCTATAACTGCTCATTCACTGTCTCCGCCACAGACATGACTGCTGCAGTACAATGAGGCGGGGGACAGCAGACATCCTGGGCTGGGTAATAATCAGAGCTGTGTACAGTGTTTCCTATGCAGCAGTGTACATTCGTGGAGGTCCTGTGCAAAGACCTGAGGCTGAGGCTAACCTGCTCGTTATCCACTGTCACTGATGGACCCTGCCTTGTAATTATGTCTGTTCGATGGTGCGTTGCTGTGTCCACATTCTGTTTAGAATAAAACACGATGTAGCACAGGGCATCACTTTATATCAAAATCCATGTAATTAACATTCTTCACCTTTTTATGGGTTCATATCCCAGCAGAGTGGCTTTATAGGGGAGGTCTGAGGTCTGGAGTGCTGATATGATTGGTGATATGGCTCGGCCTACGGGCTCGGGGTTACAGGCTGACTAAAGCTCACTGGGAGTGTAAACTCCAGCTGCGCCCCGACACCATGGTGTTAGAGTCCCATTAGCATGGCTGCCATACGCTCTCCACCAGGTCAAAACAAATTGAGACCCCATACCAGCACTGCCAACACTCTCAGTGCTCCTATAGGGAGGCTGTTCCATGTCAACAGTTCATTTCCACAACTCTATATATCCATTTTCAACTTCAAGTTCAACATTTAATATCTCTAAAATGTAGAGGATCCAGTCAGCAAAAGTATTATCATTTTGTCAGCTTAGGGCTCAAGTTACATGTCCCTTAAAAAGGGTAGAAATTGTTTAATTCAATCCTTTTAATAGCAAATGTTGCTTTCCTTTCCAATATTTCCTATTGCAGCAAAACCCATAGTACACAGTCCATACTGCATACATTGAGCCATCAGAAGCCAAGCTCAATCCTTTAATATACATCCCATATTGGTCTCGGCTTACACAATACCGTGTTCAATAACATGGAATAAAGTGACAGAGATTCTTGATGATGCCAGTGCTAATAACAGGCTGGCCCTCCATCTCCCCCCGTGTCTCCATCACTCACCATGGCCACACACCATCAGACTGCTCCTGATATAAACCATATGTACAAGATTAGAGGCCAAATGAACGGTAGAGAGATGGAGACAACAGGATGGCTGTGAGCATAATTTATTCTATGTGCTGTCGCCATTGTCAGCTGTGACAGGACTCCATTTTGTTTTTAACTTACTGCCTGTCAGGCTACAACAACACGCACAATTTCCAACCTCAACCCAATGTCAGTGCAAGTGAACAGTAATAATACATCAAAGAGTTCACAAGTGAATGTTACAAGACATGTTTATACATCAGGTAGTAGTTTGTCTGTTGGTGCAACATAATTGAGCGCTTATGAGTGTAAATGTGAATGTGCCCCTACCCTCCTCACAACACACTCACACAGCAAATCCCATCAGACCCCTATGACAAGCCAAAGCCGTCTCATGTGATCGTAGTGTAGGTGGTCTGAGGGGAGCACTCGCCCAGACTGCCACCAAAAGGCGGAGATACAGTGGGTAACGAATACAAGGCTGAGCATTTATTTATCCATGGAGGGCGCTACAAGCAACACATTTTTCATCCCTATTAAATTCCCCACAAGGCTCCGACTGGAACAGCATATCAAGCTCATTAGACATCTGGAGTTCATTAGGGTTGGACTAAATTGCTGGACTTCACGATACGTTTAATTTATGATTGCCTGCATCCACCCTCTCATATACACAGCATAACAATGAAAGGGGGAAAGAAACAGCCAGGATTTAAACTGAGTGTGCTAATCATAGGCATCAGAATCAAAAAAAGAAAGAAATTTTCTTCATGTGCTGGGAGGTCTAAATGTGATGCCACTTGCTTAACAGCTCATCTGTCAAAATCCCTCCATAAAAGTGATACTGCTCAGTCTAAGCCTACCTAATGGTTAATGAGCCTGACAGGATCACAACGCCAGTAATTAGATGTGGCCTATATTACACAAGCTGACAGAAACCATCTGGTCTTTCTCACTCTGTGGTTCCACACAGAGGTACAGTAATTGTGCAGTATGATATAGGACTACGATATAGCTTAACATGCAGCACTATATGATGGACTACAGCCTAATACTCATATTTCTATAGGAAGTTCAGTTAATGGCTGAAGCATAAATCTCAAATGTCGGCAAGATAGACATTTATGGTGTCTGACTGTAGCAGAATTATTCTGGAGTGTTAGCTGCAGATGCTATTTTACCAGCTTAACAATTATGATTTATGAGCAACAAATGGAGCCATAGTAACCATTATGCCAAACTCAAGGTGTTGTCCTCTGTAAAATTGGGGGAATTTATGCTGACGTGTCTGTTTTTGCTGGCATGAATACACTAAGAGGTCGTTATTCACATGGTTCCCTTGACAACAACTTATGGAATGTTGACATACCGCTCAACCACCTTCGTAAACAGCACTAACTAGTAAAAAGGCCCATCTCTCCCGGCCAACATTCCCCCATAAAAACTAGCAGGGTGAGTGTCCCCATGAGTGCGCCCGGGGGCCTGGACGGCAAGGGGAATCAGAAGTGCCCCAGTTTGCTTTTCCACTTCAGGGGAAAGAAAAACAGGCATGCTGATCAATCAGCGGGGATGAGGGGAGGCACGCTGCCCGTCCAGGGGCCACAATGGACCCCGAGCTTAACGGCTTCGAGTCCACGTGAAAAGGCCTCGCTCTGTCCACTCACAGAGCTCACTGTGAGGAGAAGAGAAAACATCCCTGCACCGTAGCCGCCGCCAGCGCCACCCCCCCACACACTGGCTCGGCTTGCCTCCGTCAGACAGCGCACCGACCGCCTGCCAAACCAAACAGCAGCCCCGCTCATGTCAGACCTGAAATAGCACATCATTCCCAACCACCGTCTTCGAGAGAAAGATGTGCATGTGTCTGTGTATTTGGTGGTGAAGGAGAAGGTGAATTTACCTCTTCCAGTCATCGATTTGGAAGATAATGACTTCAAATACTTTCATTTCTTTCTAGCAGATTGTGCAAAATGAAATGTAAAATTTTGACTCCATTTGAAAAACATAAACTGATAGTTCTATTTCCGAATGCCAAGCCTCCATTTCTGCTCCAAGGCTACGACCGCAGCTTTGCACTCCGATCCACCACAACCTCCAAAATAGACCAGGACAAAGCCAGTAGCTGGCGTGCAGGCTGGCCTGCTGTGAGACCGACAGATGAATGGATAGACAGATGCACAGATGGATGGATAGATGGATGGATGGATAATTGGCCTGCCCTCTCTGGATAAAGAGCTCAGCGATACATGTCATCCAGCCAAGGTCACCCCACCCAGTTTGGTAGAGAGAGGAACACTCTGGTCTGCACGGGCCCCGCACTGACTGTCACCCTGCAGCAGCTGGCCATCCTGCACTAGGAGGGTTATTTATACAGCAACCACCCTATCCCAGCACAGGATGAGGCAGCCCACCAAGGCAACCCTCAGGAACCTCAAAGTGCAGCAACTGGAAACCCAGACTGGGAGCCCGGTCCTAATGGCCCGGTGACGGCCCGTGTCTTGTGAAAAGCGGCCTGGTTTTGGCCCTGCTCATCCCAACAGAGATCCTGTTTTGGTCACTTCCTGATGTTATAAACAGATGCTCTGCTTTGCTCTGAATCATGAAGGTGGCCTGCCTGCTCAGATACAACCTCACACCCGACTTCCAGGAATCTGGGATGTCCCTCCTCTTTTTGTCGTGGTGGTGAGCCAGCAAATACGAAAGCCCGTAAACACAGCCAGTCATGTCGCGGCATGACAAAACGAGACTACAGAGGACAATGTCATGCCTAGTAAGAGTGCATCAAAACAACTTTAGTATAATAAACTTTCCACAATAGTCATTCATTCATTTACTGTCTTTACCCGCTTATTCCTATTCTGGGTCACAGGGATTTCCACAATATCCACAGTATAGAGCAATACAGATTTTTGTGCACCAATGACTTTCCCAACACTGTATTGATCCCCGAAGGAAAAGTTCTCTGTGCTTGCACCCCCCACAGGGAGGTCAGAGGTCAGGCTCAGCTGAAGAACAGCAGTTCTTGAGCTGGTAGAGATTCAGTGTCTTGCTCAAAGACACTTCAGCAGGGAGGATGCTTCCTGTCACAGAGGCTTGAACCCACACCTTCTGGTTAAAGGTCACTCTCCCTACTCACTATGCCACCCTGCTGCCCTTTTGAAATCTTGATCAAGATCTACAGACTTCCTAAAGACATTCATTCACATGGCCAAATGTATACAGTATGGGCAATGTGAAGGTCAAGGCAGACCTTATTGTCCCAAAGGGAAATTTGTTTCACAACCAGGTTAAAAATGACAATACATCATAGGCTGTTTAAATACACCAACCACAGACAGAAACCAAGACAAACACACACAAACTACATAGGCATGAAGACAGAGTGCACTCAATGCAATGAAGTATTTTTACTCAATAATAATGTGTCTTTGAAAGTCATGCAATTCCTTATTTTGTTAAAAGCATGCTACTTGACTGATCAGCAGCTTTACAAGTATGAAACATTTTCCAGCCGGCCAACTCTCTGCATATTTTTATCCATGTGTGCTGCAGACCAGGCTCACTTTCCCCCTGACAGCCAGTGTGGACTCAGTCTGGCACAAAGGGCATTGCTGTGCTAGATCAGCCTAAGGGCAGGGCAGAGGGGTGTGATGGCTTAAGTACAGTTTGGGAATGTCAGAGGGCTCCCTAGTGTCCACCCCCCCCCCCCCTCCACCCCACCCCACCATCTCCTCCAGCTCCCATCGCACAACGACAGGCCTTGTGACGCTGGGGAAAAAGCAACACCAGCCTTCCAGAGCCCCTGCCATCACAGCCACTATTGTACAGGGGCATTTTCTCAGGATATCCAACACCCTGGAAAATGGGGGATCCTGTTGCGCATCCCACTCTCTTCACTCAGGGAGCCAAAACAGGGGTGGAAAAGCCTTTTAGGAGCTTTTCAGAGAGGCTGATCACCTGATACAGCAGCACTCTGCACCTCTCAGCCAGGACAGAGGGCCTTGTCACGGAGGCCCCGGCCCCAGCGCTCACTGGGCTGCTGTGTTCCTGCCAGCCAGAGCAGCACAACGCTCAGTGTGTCCATGGCAGGCCTCTTCCCAGCCGTTTCCCCGCCGAGCACTCTGAAAGGACCCCACTCACTAATCCCACGACCGTGGCGGGAGGCTCGTCGCCACTTTAAAATGAGGGAAGACATCCTTTGGAGGGAGAGCCCGGGCCAAAACCTGCTCTCATCCACTAGGCTGGATGGTGGTAAACACTGAGGCTGTCAGGCACAGAGAGCAGAGCAAGTGCTCCAAAACAGCTTTAAGCCCAGCAAAAGGGAAGGGACAGGGTCTAATTCAACTCTTTGTATGACAATACAGCACTGATTCAACATTTCAAAACAGCATTCCTGTCAAATCAAACCTATTACTTCGTATTAATTCGAAGCCACTAAATGAAGTCAAAAAAAAAGAAAAAGGCCAAACTCAAGTTGATATTGGAGCAGAGGGAGATGGAAGGAATGCAATGTCTCCCAGAGGGGCGAAAAAGAGGATATGGATTCCAACACAAGATGAAAAACAAGGGAAAAGAGAGAAGTGAATTTAAAGTGGCGAAGAAAAGGGAAAACAGACCCCCCCCAGTGTGGTGACCAAAGATTCAAGGCCCTTTGGCCCACCTGCCTCCATAAATACCACAAACATGCAAGGCCGCCCCAGACGGCCATGACAGAGGAGCATGTTTGGGGGCTCATTCCATAAAGCTCCCAGCCACTAGACAGCTGCTAATAGTCTCCACTCCGCTGTCTGCCTGGGGCGTCTGTCGTCCAACCGAACATCACATAACCCGTCCGTGTCATTTGGATCTGTCTACACAGCGAGCTAATCAGACAGCTGATTCATGTTTCACATACACAGTCATCCCCCGCACCCTCCCGGCCTTAAAACAACGTCAACATGCCAAGTGGCTTTAAATCACATCAAATAGTTATTAGCCTTTAACTCACATAGAAAGAGAGAATCTATTGCCATCCTTAAAAGAATGTACTTTGCTGGGACCAGATTTATTTGGCAGGCAAGATTGATTAGAACATTTTTATTGGGCTCCTTAACTAAGGAAATAAACAGATTGTTCAAAACTGTTCAGGGAAAGGAAAGTAATGATCATGTCCTCAAAAGACCCCCTTGGACTGCAATTAAGTCCTAACTAGGCTGGACCACCTTTTTCTCCACATGTGAAAGGGATCCAAACTACGCTGACGCAAGCTATCGTTCTCAGGGATTGAACAGTATAGTGTGTGATACTGCATCTGAATCCCATTTAGCATGTAAACAACACAAAGAATCCCAAACCCAAAGAGAAATTTCAAAATGGCCCTTCTCAGCCAGCGGCCGCTTAGATGGAGAGCTTGAATGTTTTGAAGTTCCAACCTCTGGATGAAAGGGGCATATTTATCTAACTTTATGTAATGTCCGCACAAGTTGTAAAAATGACTGGAATTCCTTGAGCCATTAAAAGGTCCTGTGTGTTTTTTCCTGCCCCGTCATCTCCCATGTTGAGTCTTCAGTGGGACCGAAGTTTGAGACTGAGCATTTAGGCATAGCTGAAATAGCTCATGATGAACTTTCCCACAACATTTTCTCTCTTTAACTCACTGAAGTCTTTCCAGACGCCTAGTCCCCCTCTCTCGGTCTTGTTGCTGGAACAGTAAATAAGCGTAGCAAACTCGAGCAGCAATCTGACGATAACCCCAAGTCCATATTTTACCACTTAAAGAGACTAATGAGTCACTCTCCATGCAGGCAAGTAAAGGTTAAGGCCATTGTTTTGACGAAAAGTAAATCGTTTTCTTCCTTGCAGTAGGCTCTGAATTAAACACTGCCAGATTGTTGTTCAGCTTAATGTCAGATATTTCAAATGATTGACCTTTCAGTTTGTACACTCCCTGCTATAAAAATGTCAAACTTGTCTGCATCCTGCCTTTCCTGTAAAGCCCCGATATGCTGTAGTCCAGACCTTTTGTAGGGCATCTTCTGTGGCACAGAAGCATAATCGTTCGAGGAAAAGATTTCAAGAAGAGAGGAAAGAATTCAAATATGTTATTCTTATAAACTCTAATCTGTACTGTTAAAGTGAAGTACAGCCTAAAACTGCAGCTCCATAAATTAATGGGAGATTGACTTTGTGGGCACATATGACATTTGTCTGAACTTTTACATCCACTTCTACAGTATATTATACTACAGCTATCGGTCCTAAACCAGTTAAGGTACCATGATACTCAGGGAATCATCCTGAATATGCTCACAGTCACCAGTTTTTCCACAATTTATTCTTTATGGACCATCGGTGTGACAGCACATATTTAGGAGCAGGGCAAACTCTTCTCTCTTGTTTCTGGTTGTGGGCAACATTAATCTCATGCTCACTCAAACCCAATAGTTCTCATGTAAAAGAAAAGACAATCCAGTGGTGTTTTTCTCAAGGAGTGGCCAATTATGTCTTTGTGACATCTCACAAAGTCATTGGGAACTAGAAAACTGATGCTTCAATGGCAGAAATCACAAAAGGAGCAAAACAGAGGCCTTAGCTGGCAACAAGCAGGTCTCCCCATGAAAACCAATAGAAACCAACCTGTGACAGTGGTCTTGACAGCCTGTGACTCCTCTCCTCTGGAGACCATGAGCGCAGCTGGACACTAAAGTAGAGGACACAACAGGGAATTAATGGTGCATACGTATGAAAAAAACTTTAATTCATACATTTTCACTTAAAAATACATTTTCAATTCATTCAGGAGAACTATCATAGTTTGAATGGAAATACAATAACAGTTCCTAAAAATAATGTTGTATCAAAATGTATAAGATAGCAAAGACACAGTACAATTTTACATTTGCTGATATAAGCATGCTGAAAGAATTATATTATTAATAACTAATGCTTAAGAATTATGTATTATGACAAGACTCAAATGAACTAAGCGCAGGACAGGGAGGCGGGTCAGACCAGACTCAGGAGTAGATTTGGGTTTGAACTGTGGCCTACAAAGTGGGCCAGGAGAGTCAACAAATCGGCACACAGAGAGAAAGAGTGGTGAATGTTCCACATTCTGCCTTTTGTTAATGTGAATGAAAACGGTGGAATGTGATATCCTGTGCATATCCTTTGTTACTATAGAACAATCCCATGGCTCCACTTTCTGTCTGTTACACTCGTACCTATTGACTCTGGGCCTGTTTTGGAGTCAAGGGAGCACTTGTTGCAACCCTTTGTCAAGAAACAAGCCTATCTAAACAGTGAGATTTCTAAAAAAGACTCTACTGTCCGCCTAAAATGTCTAGCACTTCTTTTGGAATACAAATAGCTGCTATATCTTACACTATGTTCAGGCAGAGGGAAAATCTGTTTTTTGTTTTTTTCTTGTTTGTTTGTTTTTAAATCTGATCTTGGCTGACTATCCACACTGTAATTTACAAGTGACCAGATCGGTTTTGTGTGTTCAGACAGTATAATCATTTGCCGTCATTACGACATTGGTTGTCATGGTAACGACGCAGGCGTGGGCACGCTGGCTTAGGGCGTGTTTTCTGTCCTACAATTTTGGGTGCATCAAGCTAGTGACATGAAAGTCTCACCGCTGCTTATTCTGACTTGTATAATGATGCATTTATCAGACGAGATGTCAACAGAGGAGCAGGGTAGCATCTGCCATGTTGAGGAGGCATCAAACCTCTTCATTTGTCCTCCTTCCGCTCTCCTCTTGTTACGTGTGACATCAAATATGTGTCGTGTGGGGATTAACGTAAAAAAAAAATAAAAAGACAAAAACACTTGAAATCTAATCTGAGTGCTCAGACTGAGTTGCATTTTCAGAGATGTGATTTAAATCACATTTCAAACCGCCTACGAATGTGGTTTAAATCTGATCTGAAAAGATCGGATTCCATGTTTTTTTGTTTTTTTTGTTAAGTAAATATCAGATATGTGTCAGACTCGTATCGGATATGTGGAAAAAACAACAATGAGATTTGATCTGCCTGTCTGAACACAGCGATGCCATGTCCTGAAGTCAAACATGCAGTGAGGTGAGCTACCCCTTGTTGTTGGTTGGTGTCAGCCTCTCCCTCTTGCCGTCGGGGCTGGCGGGCGGCTCAGGGGAGTAGGGTCCAGGAGACAGCGACGCAGGGCTGGAGATGGTGTACTCTCTGTAGTTCTGGTTCTCGTCTCGACTCACCAGCACCGCTTCCTACAAAACATGGTATCAGAGCAATGTCAGTGCTTTGGTTTTTACGAACATAACAATGACTTGATACAGAAGTCTTAATTATTGCAGTGTAGCGCAGTAGTGACAAGCGCAGAGGAAACCCTCGTGAATCTCGGAGACAAGGGCATGTCTAAGCGGGGTATCCTGGCATAACATCAAACAGGTCTACAGATTATTTATTCAATATCACCATGTAGGTCGATGACAGACCGAGACATACACCTTAGCCTTGGGACTGCAGCAGTCCCGCATTGCAATAAAACACAGGAACAACTACTGATACAGGAACAACTACTGATTTACTACAGTCTCTTGTATCTCCCATCTGCCACTGTCCCAGGGCCTCAGAGTTATACATCATTAGTACAAATCACACAGGAATGTCTCATTCCAGCTCATCGTGACTTGTTGTAAATCCTTGATAAGCAGAGATGTCATATAACATTAGAAGTAATGAAGAGAAACGTACCCCGTGTTGTAAAAACTATTCATTATTCTATTAGGACAGGAACTTAATAAATAATGTCATGAATAAAAGAGATGGAGGGTGCGGTTCTGAGCATAGTGTTTATGGAAGAATGTCTTAATTAGCCAAATGGCTGCCAGTAAACCAAACCAACTGAAGACAGACTAAAGCCCCTGCAGAGAAGCAGTACTGACCTGGAAGCGTCCAGCCAGCTGTTCGGGGGTGCTGATGCCATTGGTCTGTCCAGGACTGGGTGGTTCAGGTCTGGAAACAGAAACACAACAGAGATCAACTCACCATCAACACTGATAATATTTGGCAACACTTAAAGCCACACTTTAAACCACTTTTATTTCTCCTCTGTACAGTACATCTCTGTCTGAATCCTCAGCTCACTGCTGAATTTCAAAAACATAGACCAGAAGTCAGCTCAGGTTGCCAACGATGAATAAATCAGCAGGGTATTTAAGGCCGTTTCATTTAAGGCCAAAGTGACATTCTGAACAAGTTGATTTACTGGAAGTATGCAATATAATGTTCAACAACTTTGTAAAGAAAATGCTGATTGACGCAAAAATAATCAATCTTGACAGGGTCGTAATTCTAAGTGAGTTACATTTCAAGTGCAAGCTGGCGACAGTAAAAAGGAATCAACTTCTGGCATCCCCTTTGCTAATGCGCTGTCAAGTACAACCACTGGTATGTTGCTGTGAATCTTAAGAGACTTCTGCAGAAGACAGGTACAGCCGGCTCCTAGCATTAAAAGCTCTTTTTGAAACTTTTCTCCCCATGGATCTTCAGCTTTCCAGGCTTCTTTTGCTATGCTTTCTTAAAGAAAAACACATATTCTGTAAGCAATTCCATCATTGAATTTGGAGGGGAAAATGTGGGCAGTCTAAGCGCCAGTATAAACAGATAGTGCCCCCCTGGCTGCAGGGCCAGAGGCTGCCTGGCTCTCGGTTAAGCCTGGGGTAATGAGGCACACAGGAAAGCCCTGGATGCCTGCGGTAAATCGCCCAGAAACACACCTCCAGTGGCCTGGGCTGCACATACTGTATGCAGGAGAGAGATGGCAAGAACAGGAAAGCTGATACAACAGCAGCCATAAGACATTTCTTCCTGTAGGGGAAACATAAACGTGGTAGGCCTGAAAAACTCATTGCTTTGAATTAGGAACTGGACAGTTGAAAAATGTTCATCCTGTGTTTAGGAATAGTTCCACTTACTGCCCTGTGCAGCAGCACAACCGGAGAAAGTTACGGTCTTCAGACAATGAGAGGTATTCTAGGTTAATGGGCGTCTCTGTGTTGCGTCTAACCTCTGACCTCGGGCTACAGGTCTCCTGTACAAGAGCAGATGGATGAATTAGCTTGGGGTGAAAGGACTAATTCACTTTAAACCACGCAGACGTGAAAATTATAGCCTTACTTTCTGTAGAGCAAGAGAGCAGGGACATAAATCTGGGCCTGAGAACTGTAACTGTAAAAGCTCATATAGCTGTCATATAGCTGGGAAGGTCCATGGAGCTAACCTGCCTGAGGGAGATTCTTCAAAATGAGTGCATTTTTTAGAGTCTCTTCTTTGCTCAGAATTAAACCATTAAAGCTGAAATTTGTGATTTCCCGGCTTTGTCTCCCCCTCTGGCAGCAAAAAGTATTTGAAATGATGTTCGGACTACAACCAAACAACCACAGAAGTATTATCAAAGAAGTTTTAGAAGCGCGTCATTCATGTGGCGTCAACTCACCAGTAAACAGCTCCCACCCTATTAAAAATGACTTCCCCAGCCCTGGTAATTTGACTTTCAATGATTGTAACTTTTGTAATGAAATTAGGCAATAACATGGCTTATAATGATGTAAATATTGCAACTTGACATTAAGGACAGCCTACAGTGTGTGCCGCTAGCATATCAGTCAGGTTGGCCAAAAATGACTTACTGTAAGCTCTTTGGGTCGGCCAGTATGCTAACTAGCTAGCGGCACTTGGCAGCGCAGGTAACCTGTGTTGGCTAACATTAGTTGGATAGTTAGCAGACTTTCGCCCTACCTGGTCAAAAATTTCCATAGCGGTCTGTGGAGAGTGTCTCTAACCATGGTAACACTGCAAATTGGTGTTGTGTAACCTGACTCCATGGTCCAGATGGATAAAATAACTATTACTGGAAAAAAATCCCAGATTCCAGCTTTAAAACAATAAATATTGACCACAGTTCAACCCTCAAGCATGATGCCATGATTCAAAACAAGCACAAAAAAAAACCAAACAAACAAACACAGTGAACACATGCTAACACTACAGAACATCACTGTATCAAAGAGGAAACTCTAGTGTACAAATATAGCACTGTGGCATAGCCGTGGCCAGCAGCTGTTCTGATGGTTGACTCCATTACAGAGAGCAACAGGATCAGAGAGGGAGCAATGGTTAGGTCAACGTGACATCATGCACGAGGGGTCAATGAACAATGAAGCCCTAACAAGTAGCTAGGAACAAAGGGCGACTAGAAAGCTTTAAGCGTCAATGACATGACAGTGATGGTGCGGTTCCTTTGTGCTATAAAAACCCCACTTAGCAAAGACTGGGGTGAATGTGTTGTTGGATGCATCAACACTAAAGCGCTGCTTGTGTACAGCGGCGGACATGCCTTAAACCAACACTCTTCTATTCTAAGGATGGGCTGATGCCAGCCTCTTCCAATGGGCAACACCAGCTGTGTGAACAGGGCCAATACCCACATCACTGCTGGTTTGATGATGATAAACTGCAAGCCAGATGTTTTAATATGCAGGGCACTGGGATAAAAGGGAGAGCTCTCAGCTAAGCAAAAAAACAACAAGCTAAACCTCATAGAATGTTACCACTCCATTATTGAGCTCTTAGGAGCGTATATGAATATAGTTAATAGATGATATGCTTGATAAGAGACCTTAAGAGAGGAGCCTGTCATTTACATAAGGGTCCCGCCACTGGAAACCACTGACAGTAAGAGAGTGGGATTCAGGATGTGGCAGAGCTACACAGTGCCATTGTCCCGGGCAGGCAGGGAGTCATGGTGTTGTTTCTGGCTTGGTGGGAGACATGAGGTCAGCAGGGAAAAATCCACTCACATGGATGTAGGACATCCAAGGAGGAAGTATGTGAGAGTGTGTGTGTGCAATGTGTGAGAGAGAGAGGGAGAGACAGAGAGCAAGAGAGAGATAGGGGGGGAGAGACAGAGAGAGAGAGAGAGAGAGAGAGAAAGAGGGAGAGACAGACAGAGAGAGCGAGAGAGAGAGGAGCAACAGTGACAAGAAATGAGAATTTAAAGAGGACCTTTAATCAAAATGCCAGCCAAGAACAGTCCTATTTCAAAAGGAAAACCTTTATGGTAGCCAACTCCCTGTCACCCAAACAAAGTCTTGGCAAATCTCAAAACAGCGTTTATTAAGAAGGACCAGGGAAGAGAACAGTGCAGCTTGGCAGCATGGCCGTGATACATGCTGGCATTTCCCCTGATTACAATCGCTTGTTTGTTTGTACGGTGCTTGGATGATAAAGTTAAAAAACAGTGTAAAGAGTAGAAAGATGGAAGCTGGGGTGACTGCGGACCTGGCACACAAACACACAAAAAAAAATCAGGCACATGTAAGCTACTTGTATGGTGTTGATGTGGTTGCCACCATGGTGCAATAAATTGTATGACATAGACGCATGATATGTTTATAAAACCAACGTATGCATGTGTACAACATAAATTATGGAGCATGGCGGCAGGCATGGATCGATGTAAACATCTGCAGTAGGTTCCCTCTTAACCAGAGCTGCATGCCCTGCGTACCTCTCCACCACCAGCTGCAGCTGGGTCTTGGAGTTCTTGATCTTGTTCTGGGCCTCCACGTTCAGCATGTCGGCCGTGTTCTCGCCGTTGATCTCCAAGATAATGTCGCCAGGTTGCAGGGCCGCCTGCTCCGCCTTGCTGCCCCCGTTGACCTGTCGAACAGAGGAATGAGCTCCAGTTAGGTTCCACTGGCCCCAGGACCTGGTCTGAACGCAACGCTTTAGGGAAGCTATCCATCTGGCGAGCAGAGACAGCTGCGTATCTCATGGCTGTGTGGAGCATTTGTCAATGGCTGACGTGCAGTGCTAATGAAAGATTCCATGAAAAAAGGCTGTGATGTGATTAGGCTGAGTGTCTAGTTGCTTCCCCTAATTTCCCATATTCAGGTAATCCAGGTCTAATTCTCTCTCTCTGTCTGTCTCCAGCTAATCCTCATATTGCATAATGCCGGTAGTAAATACCAACAGACGCCATGGCCCTTCACACACATGGAACCAGGCAGGACCAGTCAACAGTGGAGGGATTCATGACACCCTTGGGGAGAAGTCATTAGCGAGACACAACTTGATGGTTTGACTGGGCCTGACCTTTGCCACCAACCTCACCACATGTCAAAGCCAATGCAATACTGCCTACATCAGAAGGAATTCCACACTAATGGACCGAAACGCAACATCCCAGTCACCGCTCTCAGCTTGGCTCCTGTGTCCCAGGCATATACACACACACACACACACACACACAGCCATACTAAAACAAAAGCCCAAACGAGGAGGTTGACTCTGCAAGTCCTTAAACTTGAGAGAGAAGTATGACATTTGCCGCCAACGAGGCTTGCCCCACAATTAAAAACAGAGAGAGGCAATAAAACAAAGACTGCAGAACAAAATAAACAAAGAGCCGATCGATGGGGACGAAAGGGTCTCTAGAGGTAAAATGGCTGAATGCGGAGAGAATGCCAGTCAACAGCGTGTTTGTTAGTTTAGCCAAGCAAGAGGGTAGAAGTGCCATGTCTGTGGGCCCACTCGAGAGGCAATTAAGCGTTGCTGTGGTGACCCACAATAGTGCGTGCCTTTTCTGATCAGGACACGCCTGGTTTCACATAAACTAAGAGCTGTGTTGGGTTTTTTTCCAGGGTCTGTGCCCCGGCAGAAACAGGGGCGAGCTATCTTTGAGGCCAAGAGGAATAAAAAAAGTGGGCATCCATGTCGTTTCTGTGCCCAGTGCCAACCACTTCAGATGGTCCAAGCAAATGGGCTGCCTAACCATAGGATGCCATGGTGGTGGGTTGGGGGGGTGGGGTGGGGGGGTAGCATGCTGCTTCTCCGACTGGATTTTGCAAACCACTCTCAATGATGAAGTTTCTCTCTCAGCATGAATCCCTGTCACTTCACAGAGCCCGTTTGATATTTGAGACAAGCAAACACGCTGGTGTTGTTTACTGGATAGCAGCAACAAAATGAGATGGAAAGCCCATTATTTATGAGATGACCTGTTTTTCTAACATAACTTGTTAAGGGAGGGGGAAGACAATGAATGCTTTGAAACTCATTCCGTTTGAAGCATTGGTACCCTGCCATGGTTTGGCATAATTTATCATTTAGGTTTTGAGGAGCTACTGGAGAAGTCCTACTGGAAAAATCCAGGCTGTGGTTGTGATGTAGGACCAGGATGTGCAGTGGGCAGGACTGGGTGTCTCTGGCACGCAGAGGCTAGTCTGCCCAGAGTTTCCTGGTGGTGTTTACTGAGCTCTGTCTGCTCCCAGTGGTAATGTTTCCCCTTCTTCAGCTCTATCTTTCCCTACTCTGAAAAATAAGATTGGTAAAAACGCCACGCACGTGCTACGACACGAATTTACCAATGCACGTGTGTCTGCGCACATACTAGCGCAGGCAACAATAACTCACGCCCATATTCATACATAAAAATACACACACACACACACACACACACACACACACACACTCAACACTCTGGGATCAGGAACCCCCCTCCCATCACAACTTCCACTAAAACTGTAATCACTGGTTTCCTTCTAATGTAGTCTACTTCCATTCCATTCTAACTGGTTCAGTAGTCAAGGAAACAGGTACGAAGCAGCCGTGGACACAAACAAAGACAAGAAAAAAGAGGTAGAGCGGAGGAAGTTGACTTTGCATGGCATGTCATTACTGGCTATGTTTTGACAAAAACAGAGGATATGGTGTGATAATGTGTGACTCGGTTCAGCTACAGTAAGGCTGTTAGGAAGTACCTTCGATACAGTTATGGCCTTCTTGAAGTCCCTGCCTCCGAATATTCTGAAGCCCCATGGTGAAGGACCGATCAAGTTCACTGTCAGCGCCATCGAGCGATCAGGTCAGCACGCACTCTGTCAAAACCCTGAAAAAAATAGAGGGAAATGGTCAATATGAGACAGCATGTGCATATACGGTATGCATGTATGTAGATGATAAACGTGTGCATGGCTGAATGCGTTCATCAGAGTCATGAGTTTCTGCTGGCCAGGCTTAATATCAGGTGAACAGGTGAAAAGAGCGAACATTTGCATAAGCCGCCTTTTATCTCCAACAACACTTCACTTCCACTGGCCTAAGTCCCGTTGACACAGATTGTGTAACCACATCAAATAGGAATGGGAGGAATCTGAAACCAAAGACACATGACTAACATTGCTAAAGTGCTTGCAAAGCCAGAGTTTCATTAAATCCAAATGTCCTTTTGAGGCAAGAACTAAGAAGTGGTGTTACCACAGTGATCAAGGAGCTGCACATTTCAGTTGATGGGCCTAGTAAATCTATAGGCATGTTCATTATACGTTAATTTAGATTCATATGGATTGTAAGAAAATGTACTGCTTTTCCCAACCAGTCCAGTCTGACTTTAAAACTAGAGGGTATGGTCAAAATATAAGAGATGCCAAAATAAAGCATCACCATAGTGAGGGGTTATGATGGTTCTATACTCCTATGGGGCTATTTTTCTGGAATGGGATTAATGCAATTATTGTACATGCTGGAAGCACACAGCATCTTCAAGAAAAAGTCCAAATTGTCCTTTGCTTATCCCATTTTTGCCACATTCACAGTCAGCACAAACATGTGCATCTGAACAGTATTTTCAGTGGTTGGGACAGACAGTCAGCATTGATTATCATGTGGTATTACAGTTAAATATTCGTTTTCATGCCTCTGCTAATTATTTAGAGTATGTTTGGTTTCCATCTCAAATCTGGTCAAATCTGGACAGCCTCCTCAGGGGTTAAATACCCAGCAGCAGATTCCACAGATGAAGGCCCTTAATAACTAATGAGAGTTGAGCTTTCAAAAAATTACACATTGCAATATTATAATTGGTGATAACAGTGCATTGCAGGCTACTGTGGCATTTAGATTCTCTCCAGCAGCCTGTGTAGCTAGTGTATCATTATAACCGTCATGTCTCTGCTGTAGCTCGTCTGTGCAGACATACAAATATGAGGATCCATACATGCAAATTCTGTGTGCACAAACAAGCCTATCTCTGTTTGTTGTGATTGATTTGGCAATGATTATTGTCTCCAAGTGGTTTTGAGGCTGTTAGGGATGCCTGCAGACGAGTCATTCATTGTCCAATTCCCCTCCAGTTACCCATGTGCACACCGTTGACAGACAGTATAACAAACAATTCAAATAATAATAATTTGTTGTGAAATGACCTCTCTTCACCATCACCAATGATTTTCTAATTCATTCTGTCTGCTCTAAACTGAACACAGCAAGGCAAATTGTATTTGCAACTAATTTATGCCATGATGCATTTCTCCCTCACTGGGAGTGGCATCCTCCAGGATGATAATGATAATCAGCAAGGCACTAAATGTAACCAAATGGTTTAGAGTGTGGCACTGATGTTGTGAAAGCCCTCAATATAATCCCAATTAACCATTTACTGCATGGGAAATGGTGTCTCAGGCAGTATTTTCCACCACCATCATAAAAGGTAATAGCCTAACCCAAATTCATTGTTAGTGATAATTAAAAGTGACCTTATGTTCTCGGAAATAAGTGGACCAAAACCATGCCAGCATGTCCCACAGCACTGAGGAGCCACTGCCATCGGTGGAAGTCTTTATGCTGGTGATTTCTCTGTCTTGCTGTAACCTACGATTCAGTTTGTTGCTCCAGGTTATCTTTTACATTTCTGTGGAGACACAGAGCTTTGTGGTGTACTGTAGTGATTGGGTGGGGAGGGGATGACATTGACAGGCTGACATACAGGTTCATAGACACATAAACACCTGTGCAAACACACACACACACATATGTAGAGAAAGACAGTTTCAGCCACTGGCACACTGAGAAAGTGTGCATTTATATGAGCTAAAGACATTAGCGAAACAAGAAGTGGTGGGCAGTATGTCTGTATGTACACCGTACACCGGTAGAAATTTGTGTACCAGTAGAGATATAGCAATAATGTTTGCTAGTTGCAAAACAGTTGAAAACGTGGGGGCAGGTCTGCTTTACCTTCACCACACCGTGTGCATTTGTTGACGTTTGAGAGAGGAGACATGGAGGAGGAGAATGAAGTGTGTTCTGTAAACCCTCGACAGGACAAAACCCAACATAATCAAGATGAGGAAGAACTTGGTTTGAGGAAGTTCATTTTGTTTTGCAATTATTTATCTTATCTTTTGTTTCTATTCCAGTATAAAGACTGTGTGAATGTTCCAAATTAAAAAAAGAATAAATACTTTAGGTGTGATGGAATACCTTTCATTTGCCAAATATTCAATTAACTGGACTGTTTACACCTTCAGCCAAAAATAGGCATTTTCACAGGGTTCTTTCATTCATAAAACATTTTTTAAATTGAATTGACAGAAAAATGATATACTGTTACCGTCCAAAATTCAAACATATTGCTAGTAACAAGATAAAGTAATAAACAGGTGTACCCACAGACAATGCCATAAGCCATTTTGGTAAGTATAAACTGCCTCCCTCTGTAAATTTCTACATACTTGTTATCAATTTCACAACCTCTGTGGCTTAAGATCAACTAACAAACAAAACTTGGTCTTGCATCCACTTATGACAGTATATCTTCTCTGCTGAAATGCCACTTTGCTATAAAGCCATAATGCCATGTTTGCAGACCATCAACACAAATATACTTGGACTTTTGGCACTTTGATTAAGCTTACTGTACATACTGAGTGCAGAGTGACAAAGCATGTAGGCTATAGTAATTGAGCAGATCAGTATATGAACCATGGGCGTCGCAGCTATTATATGAGGGTGGGACAAGTCCCACCCACTTTTTTAAATTATTAGTTTATGAACCTTAATTACTAGATTATAGCCTTATCATGTTTTTCGTACCTCTGAATACATTAACGCATAAGTTATCACAGGTTAATTCCTGATCACAATACAAAGTTACAGTACAAAGCGCCAGCTGATCCAAAGCGTTGTGCACATCAGAAAATGTGAGAAACACACTGTGGCAAGTTGAATCATGGTCTTACCCAATGGCTTTATGTAATAAATGCCTGTCAATGATTAAAAAAAATTGCATAATACAGTTACCATAAAGTTCCACACAAAAAAAATGAGGATGTTGCAACTTTGTAGAGAAGTAGCAGCTGGATTCACAGACCAAACAGGAGCAGATCTAGGACATCAGCCACGCTGCTCCCCTCCGTCCCTCCCAACACCGACCCATTTGATCGTCTGTACATTCCACAAGTGTTTGGGATGTGCAGTGCAGACCCAGTCACTCATTAGCAGACTGGCCCAATTAGCAGGGTTACTGGCCTCACCATCATTAGGGTGTTTTAATTGCTGTGGCCTCCAGAAATGAGTGTTGTTGTGATAATGACAGGGAACAGCCACCCGAAGTTTCCCAGCCTCTGGGGATGTCAATTAGTTCCATGAGCCAGACCAATGTCTCTCCTGTAGTGGACCCATTACCAACCAAGCGCCATGCTAATTCTCTGCTTACAAGTCCACTGGCAGCATCATAAAAAACACGAGTGGCTGATAATGTCAAGGTGAAAGGAGGGTGAAAGTAAGTGGCTGACCTAACACTCTGGGTGTGTAGAAAACAGATGGTGGTGAGGATAAGTGGCACTCAAAGTACTGATGAGGTACAAGCCAGCTCCTCTGTGCAGCTCTTAGGCCAATAAAACAAGGCACTGAGCACAGTCTGATGACAGCTTTCTTCTATAAACGTGTTGTTGAGTGGTTGCCAACACACATAAACAATAACCTAAAAGTGGATTCTGTTCTGGTGACATCTCCCTGCTTTTGCTGCCATGCCAATTTGGCGGCACCGTTTAACACGCCTACACAATGGGAAGAGTTCTAGTCATGAAGTCATCCCTGTGGCTCGCATGTCAGCGCTCATCGGCCGCACAGAGGCATTAGGAGCAAAAACTGGTACGAGTAGTGAAACGCTTTTGCTTCCGACTAGCACAATGGACAGCTTTACCACATACAAACATGGCACAGTGTCAAGTTTGGCACAGACAAGAGGCAATAATATCCACAGTCTAAATTAGGAGGGTCAGATGGATCATCTGTTGGCCGATATCAGGCTGGTTTTGGGCTTTTATTAAATATCAGATATCATACAGTCATGTTATCCCCGATCACAGCTACATAAAAACTGTAAAATAGGCAGTGAAATTGTATTCTCTTTGTTTTATTTATTTAACTGTTCACTAGTGTTTTTGTAAATTAATTAAAGCCTAATGTATCCCAGAGTTTCCTCTACACCACTGAATAGGAGCGGTGGATCACCCTGCCTTAAAGAGCTGCTAACACTAAAAGGGTTTCATTAGTTTGGGATTCAGTGGAGAGTTTAAGTGCCGCATGATGGACTAAACGCTGTTTCAGGGGCTTTTCCACCCTGACAAGAACACAATTCTGGGGAAAACACACAATACTTGCAAATTTAAAGATAGTGAATATCAGCACTGGCCTTCAAAAACCCACATCGGTTGAACCCTAACCTCAATGTTGCTACTATATGAAGCACACCATCAGGTGGCTGGATTTACTAGAGGTTCAAAGGTAAAATAATAATAATTTAACCCAATTTCCCAATTTCCCCTCGGGGATCAATAAAGTATTTCTGATTCTGATGACAATGATTAGTTTGATAAAGGTAATGAAATTAAAATGTGGCAGACCTAGAATACTTGGGACAGGCGAGTTTCCAGTGGGATATTCTCACTCTCTAGGGAGAGTTTAGACTTGTCATACAAGCACACTCAATATATTAAAAAGGCCTTCAGGCACTCTTGACAGTTTGTCCCCACAGGCAAAAGAGATAACGGAGGTATGAAGGAGAGGAACAGGCCTTTCCCAATGTTGGGTTCAAGACTCACTGCTCCAACATGCAGGGAGCGAAGCTTCAAGGGCTTCATTTAAAACAATTTGAATTACACATTTTGTGCTTATGGCCAAATCCAAGCAAATCCAAGTAATTTATTAAAAGGACACATTCATGTCAAAATCAGCACTTTATATTGATTTTCTCCAAATGTCTGTGAAGCTAAAACCATATCCTGTTAAAAGTTAAATAACATTTTTTTAATAAATGAGGCCCTAGGTGTTCAAAACACCTATTAAGCTTAAGGCACTTACTTAGAAATCTTCTATCACATATATTATAAATCTCCCTATTATACTGTAATCTGATCTGAAAGTAACTGCCATTATAGACATTTCTACTCGTCTTCGTCTATATGGTGACAGAGGACGGTATAACAGCCTCACTGTAGCTGACTGGTGGTCAGGGAGGTGAACCTGTGTTGGAGTGTCATTTGGGTTGAGGCTTACAGAAACACTTTAACATCTCACATTCCACCTCTGACACAGTCAGACCTGGCTGAAGTGGCCGCAGAGCAATCTTCACTTTACTCTGTTTACCGTAACTTCAAAACGATGTAATTTGGGATGATTGGATGAAACTTGCCAAAACAAGTCTGAAAATTTGTGTGCAACTGACTAGAGGTGAGTGTGGAAAAAGTATGCTGACACACCCCTGATGAGTCATTACCTCCACCTGTATGTCACCACACCACAAATATGGCAAGTAGTAGGGTTGTTGACTATTATATCAGTATTCAATATTGACAAATAGCAATATTAAATACTGAAAATTAATTATGAAAATGTGTTACATGGCCCGGTAAACAACATGCTGTATGAAATGCCCGGCCTACCAATCACGATGGAAGCATTTCATTATGTTCAGCAGAGCAAATCCTAAGCATTAGCACCTCATTTATCCCCAGAGTTGATATTTGTCTGTTTTTAAATGGAAAAGAAAATGTGGCAACCTACTCCAACTCCTCACCTTTCCCCTGGTTATAGAAAGAACCAAGTTTTTACTCAGACTGCCTTTCTTCTCTTGGAACTCCAGGGGAAAAAATCAGAAGAACTGGCTCCCAATATGCTAATGCAGAGGGAATGGCTTGATTAACATAGCAGATGCAGTACATTGCGCTGAAAGGCCTGGCTGAGCTTTGATGCGAAGGAACACTCAGATCAACCACTGTGGCTGCAGGGGAATGTTCTCGGTATGAATCACACTTGACAAATCTCTTGCTAGTGGCCATACACCAGTGTGAACTTTCCACAGCCTGTGTGAGTGATGTTTGTCTGGTGTCGACTCTGCCCTGCGTTTCTTGGAAGTACACAGACGGATAGGGATAGGTATACCTACCTGGACACACACCCACTGAATAAAAAGACAAGAATGCAATGGCAAGCCTCTCCCTGGACTGAGTAGTGTGAAATAACATTCTGTGCGTTCTCCAATCACACCCATTTGGTCAAATATAGCTGCAATCGCTAAGGTGATGACAAAATATCACACAATAACAGATGAGCTCAAAAGGCAGCAGAGGGTGTTGCTTGATGAGTTTCTGTATCCTCATGGGCGGCAGCTTATGTGTCATCATAGTAATCATCTGAACCATAATTTCTGTGGGTCCCTCCCTTTTCAGTGGGAAAAGGCTCAGGGACAGGTACACACTCCTGCAGGATATCATTACATAACATAATCTTCAAGTCAATGTTAAATAACCTTTATACTATTTACTGTAGTACAAAAAAAAAGGCTATCTAGGACTCGGCTAATTCTTAATTCTCGGTCATGCATGCACAGCCCCTATTTGAAATCCCTCTGCTACTCTCCTGCAGCTCTTGCAGCAGTGCTACAGTGGGCTGGATTGTGTCCATTGTGAAGGACCGTCTCTAACAAGACAAGGACACTGGGGTACTGGCTCCACTTATCTCTCTCAGCATCATCATCTGGAGATCATGTTACTGCCGTTCACACTAAACAGACTCCACACTCTGCTGCTCAGCAATCAGGCCGTTTCACCACATCCTCTACATGCACCATTGGGCCCTCCTCACAAAAGACAAGAGACAGAGGGAAGTTCACCAACCACCACTTTGTTCAAGCTCATCACATGCAAGTTCTCTGAATATCCTGTTGCAATGACGCGCCTCGGCCCATTCACAATCTTCCTTGATGCCTGGTCACAAAGCAACTGTGGTGAGGATGGAGAAGTACTCTGTTTCCGCCAACTCATCTCTGCCGTTTCCAGCAAACTTGGCTTTATGTGAAACTAAGAAAGAACAGTCAGAAGTTACCATAGTGCAACGCTCCTGCCTGAGATAGACCTGAAAACCACACTTCTCAGAGACGAGAGCAAACAGAAAAAGACTTTCATCATTCAGTCTGCACAGATAATACCGACTGATGCTTCCTGCACAACGGTACTCAAGTTCATGTTCCTCACTGAGAAAACTTGTCATAGGATAAATACAAAAAAAACTTTCAGGTCATGTTTAGCTGAACTAAAAAAGGAAGACTACAGAACAGGGGTGAAGCAGTTCTATTGCTTCAACTCCAACCTCAAAGCAATTGTAAAACAAATGAAAAAGCTTTCCTGAGTCAGAAGGTAATGAGTTGGCCAGTGTCCTATTTTCTCAAAAAAAAAGCCACTGCTTCGCTCCATCCAAAATTACAGCGGTCTGCTTTTGGTCCCTGGACCCAAAAACCTTGGTTTTTGTTCTGGACTGCGTAAGTAACGGCATAGCGCTTTAAAAAAAAAAAAACAAAAAAAAACACCAGGAAACAAACACAATTGAAAGTGAGAGGAGGGGAGGCAGAGCAGACACATGAAAGGCAGCAGGGCTCGATCACAATGGAGAGGGACACAAACAGCAGTCAGCGGGGCGGGGAACATGAGGTTTCACCGGGACTGTTCTGGATCACACGTGAACCCTGAGAAACACCTTGAGTGCTTTCCCATCTGCCAGGCCCACTAGCCAAGTCTATTTATTCCTAAACACTTGGCTTTGGGTTTGAAGTGACCTGAAGGAACAGCCATGTCTAGACACTTTGAGGGAGAGAGAGGGAGAGAGAGAGAGAGAGAGAGAGAGAGAGAGAGAGAGAAAAATACATTCCTGAACAGCTGGCTTGAACTTGAACCACAATGGCCCCGCTGCATTCAGAGTCATCACCCTGAACAAACCACTTTAAGAGGAGGAGTGAAAAGATAACAGCATACCAGCTTCACCAATTGGTCTAATGTGACATAAATACTGGCTTGAGGTTCCACCTGGTCCGGCCCATTCACAAATCACACTGACTGCTTTATGTGCAGAGATGCAGGCATGCCTTTCTCTCCTGAACACAGAGCTACTGAAGAAGTGGAATACTTGGTGCTGGAAACTTGCGGTGATAGACAGTCAGTGTGGCCGCTAACTTTCTCTAGTGAGTTACATAAAGTGACATTCAATTTCCACTTATTCTGCATCATTAGCCAGCATCTGGGTATTGCACACTTTAATTTTTGTACTTTTTGTTTTTGTACTTTTTGTTTTTGTTTTTGTACTTGTGTTGTTTTTTATCTTGTGCCCCTGACTGCAAGTCAAGTTTCCCATCTGGGATAATAAAGTGACTGAACTGAACTGAACTGAACTGAACATACCTGCCATCCATCATAATCAGCAATGCCTCGCTGCTTTTTTTTTTTAAGTTTCCCACACAATATGTTAACAGGATTTTTTTTTTCCATGAGTGACGCAAGTAATATCAAAATGAACACTCGTGACACTTTGTTGTATAGGCCACTCTGTTATGAAAAATAATTGTATTGGAACAATATCATAGAAATATCACAGATATAAACTACACTGTCTGCCCAATGCGAATGTTGTGAGAAAACAATAATGATACCATAGGGGATAAAAAAAATACCATATAGTGCAATAAGGTCACTGTAAACTCTCTACCGAGTACCACAAACACACTGCAAGTCCATATTTGAATATTATAGTGATTTGAGTTTACTTACCGAGGTGAGTGTTGTGTGATTACTGGGGGAAACAGTGTTGCCTTCTACACCTGCGCGTCCTTAATCCGCTCTGAGCGCTCCACGGCAAAATACCAGACACACACCCAGGAGACAACAAGTCCCAGTTCACTTCACTTTAACGCAACGATTGCCTCCAAAATGGGAAAAAAAACAGAAAGCGGCTTTATAATTTCCTCCGTCAATCTAGACCTATTGAGTCGATGATCAAGCGCCGACAGTGTCTTATCTCTTATGTTGCTCCCGATGTAAAGATAAGACGCATGGAAACCACCTGTGGCCAGGCGCGCAGTGGGATGAGCTCACGGTGCCATGTGCTGTTACCAAAATAAAAGGCTTGACAGAGGCTGCAACCCGGGGCGTGTCGCACAAGAGAGGAGGAGGAGAGAGAGGTTACCGGAGTGATAATTGAGCCATTTGTCCAAACGTCTGTTGGCGTTTTGTGTCAGCGCGCCACCTGCAGACGGAACATCGCAGTGCGCAGCCCGCTAAACCAGTGACGTTCAATCCAGAGTACTGCTGCTTTTCTATCCTACGGTAGTTAATTGCAGTTAATTGCATTCACCTGGCGCCCCAGGTGTGAAGTCACTTATTAGATGGATGAAACCAGCTGTGTTGTGGGTCCCAAGGGCTAGGATTGAGAACACGTCAGGTTTTCATTCCAACCAAACACCACAGCAGGGGATTTCACTGATGAGTTCCTCCTCTCTGGTTGAAGGTGTGCTAATCAGTGAAATCAGCTGCTGCAGTCTTTGTTTGGAATGAAAACCTGCAGACTCCCGGCCCTCCATGCTGCATGGTTGCCCATTCCTGCGTCTGTGCAAACTGCAAAGCCTAGTTTGGCGACCTACGCATAATAGCCTATGCCATTTGGTGTCAATGATTGATGATGTGTCAATTTAACAGCTTTTTTAAATACGAATAAAAATTATTTTGGTGATTGTCATTTCAACTAAATATACCTATGCTATAAATATGCCTCTGGTTTAGTTATTAAATCTGTAATTTTCATGAAGCTGTGTGATGTTTGTGTGGTATTTGGTAACAAAAATGAACATTATAAGATTAATAGCAAAACGATCACTCGGATGTATATTAATTTGTCCCTAAAATGACAGACAGGATCATTTTTGACAAATATTGCATTAACCTTGCACTGTGACACTCTGGCACTGTGGCATAGGTTAAAAAAAAAGTAGCTTACCTTGTGCACCTTCATCATGAGCTTGTACCATTTGAGTATGTGTACACATGTATGTGCATGTGTGTGTTTGTTTGCATGCATGTGTGTGTGAGTGTAAGTGTATCTGTGTGTCTGTGTTCTACAATATGTTGATGAAATAGCCTACTGTATGATGTAATATGATGTAAAATCAATAAAGGTTCAATATATCATAATATTTAAAAATAGTCATCTTTTGCATTATTTTCAAATAGTCTATTGTTGTAACATAGGGTCAGTTTGACCAGTCAGGAGTGAGCTGTGGTGACCTGTGGCGACCTCTTGAGCTCACAGGACAACTTAGTGTGCAACACAGAGCCATGAAAGTTTTATACTAAAAAAAGAAAGTAAAATTTCTGATCATGTATATATATTTGGTTAGCACTCTTGGTTTCGCAGATAAAATGGATAGATAGATATATAGATATTTAAGGTATTTTCATTTTAAAAGTCAAGAAATGTGTGACATTGAAAAAATATGTTTACAAAACAGGCTTTCTATTTAGAAAATGCTGAAATGCTGAAAATGTTACAAAAGAGGAATTTTAATTTTAAAGTTTAAGAAAAGATGACTTACATTAATTTATTTTGTTGAACAACTGAGTTTATTCAAACATTCTTCATTCAAATTCTTGCATAAATTTCACAGTGTGGGCCTTATTTCAGTATTTTTTATTTTTTTATTGTTACATCCATTCCCAGCTAGCGTTACAACTCACCCCATTAGCAGGGTATTGTAACAGTGGAAGTCTTTGTATTTGACATTACCTCACATAATGTGTGACGTGTAGTAGATGTTTAAATGACTAGTATTTGTAGTAGACAAATAAGGGTAGCTTGTATCAAAGTTTGAGAGACATAGCACAAACAAACACTGAGTTATATATGATGAAACTACTACAATTATTCCCAGCCTCCCCTACCTGTCTCCTCCATTCTCTACTGGCACTTGCTTTATGTGTTTGCTGAATAATTGTATCAACAACAAAACAACAAAACAAAGTGAACAAATTAATCAAATAAAAGCTACTTTTAATATCACTCTGTAATTTTTTTTAATTGTATTATTAAAAAAGTTTGCGTACCATATATTGAGATACATTGTTTTATAAGCAAAATATATTATACTTTCAATTTCATCACAGGTAACAGTCTGTACAATCATCTTTTGTGTCTAGTACATTATGATTCATTTTTACAATGAAATTATGAATATATCAAATGAAATTGACTTCATGATAGGGATTTCTAATTAGACACTTGTCGATGGTTACACTGGCGCAAACAACTTCTTTTAGCTGAATTTATGAATACTGTTGTCAAAGTGAGAATTTTAACCCCATAAGCAGAGAAAACATTGTAAAAACAGTAGTAGAAGCAAACATAGCTTGCAGTAGAAATATAGTAAGCTGGGAATGTTCAGTGGAGTGTCTCAACAAACCATCTCATGAAATGTTAGAATTGGCACATACAGCATTACTTCAAATACTTCAAGAAACCATTCAACCATTTGCTGTGGAGGATTCATGTAGATTCCACTTAGATGGACACACAGTTGATCCTGTATATCCTATATATTCTTATAGAAGTTTGAGACTGAATCACAGAGGAAATTAAGTCCTATCACAGCACAGAAAACAAGGTCTCATTTTCTCTCTAGCCTTCCTACATTTTTACCTTCCGCATTCCACTGATCAAGAGGGACATCTCCGCACAGCCTTCATCAAAAAAGACAAAAGCCAAATATGCTATAATAACTTGAAGACAGCAATATATGCATCAATTATATTTGTTCTGCTGCGTAGCCTCCTGGGAGGCTGTAAACTTAACAGACATGTTTGAGCCCTGTCTTTGCTCTGTTTAAAGCACAAAGTGGTCTACAGGTGGTCATGATGATGTTGCCTCAAACTCGCCCAGGGTATTTTCAAAGATCTGAAATGAAGTTTGATGAAGACATTTTAAGGTAACATGAATCACAAAATGATATGACATCAGAATATGGCACTCCAATTCCTATTCTCAGGCATGTGTGATTTGTGATGGCACTTAGGTGGCAAAAAGTAGGATGCAGCATCAAACTGTATCATAGGAGTTCAGAGGGAACAGTGTTGTTCAGTGGGGTGGAATGTAAAATTCCCTGCAGCTGCAAATAGTTGTGGGACAAAAAAGTCCTTTCTTTGCCTCTGAAACAGAATCATCAGCATTCATTCTTTCCTCTCAAGTGGTGTGTGCGAAAACACTCCCAAGTCTCAGTGGAACACACACACACACACATGCAGGGAGGTGAGGTGAGAAACCACACAATGTTCCTGCCTTCACCTCTGTTCTGGGAAACAGAGCAGTGCAGCTGTGTTGTTCTCTGGTCAGAGTGAACATGCAGGCCTGACTAAACCAGGTTTGGGAGTGTTGGGTAATGGCTAGAAGTGCTGGGGTGTCAGAGCAGGACTTGGTCATGTGGCTGGAGTGATTGGTTGGGCTGTTTAAAGCAAGCTGGTCTAAATAGCCATCTTATCAGTCCAGGTGGCTGTGGGCAAGCAGGAAGTGAGGAAGTTAAACCGGTGCCACATAATTCCCAGGGAAAGTCCCAAAAGCACGAGTCCGTTCTGACGTACCTGCGGAGTGAGAAGAGCACATGCTGTGGTCAAACAGTAAACAAAACTAAATTAGAATGCAAATGACAAAACCAAAACATTTGTACAGTTTAACTCCATTGAGCAGATTTCGCCTGAGTCCAACCTGTAATGTTTCATTAAGTCCAGTAGAGGGGGTCCTGATACAGGGTTTGTTTTGGTATTTAAGAGTTCACAAAGTCTTTTCCTTACCTACAAACCAGCCGTCATCACACTTCTCCATCACTTGCACAATGTCTCCTTCTCTCAGCTCCAACTCGTCTGTGTTCTGTGGTTTGTAGTTGTAAACAGCTTTATACCTGAAATGGAGAACATGGAACAAAACACATGGCCTGAGACACAGATTCACTGAGGCGGCAATGCTTTGGTAAACAACGCACAGCAATATCAAGCTACCTTGGTTTGAGCTGAAACAACATGATCTCATAACACCATTCAAAGCTCTAGACTTACGGTTGGCGTTGCACCACTGCCGAACCGGAGTTGTTTGGCACTTGTACTTGCGGGAAGGAGTTGACATGTGGATTAGATGGAGCAGCCTGGTTTGTTATTCCACCCTAGAAGAAATGGAAAACCTCATGTCATGCATTATGAAATAAGATATTATGAAGGACATTCCCATCCACCACTTTGGCAAGACAAAACAATTACACCAGTGATGGGTGCGGTCATGCAGTGTCTCTCTATAAGTGGAAGCAGTGAGTGCGGACCTGCGTGGGGTCAGTGTATCTGGGGGTGTTGGTTCCTGCTCTGTGTAAAGATGCTGACTGAGCGGACGGTGAAACAGCTCTTGCCACGGAGTTCTGGTTAGCTGAATACGTTCCGCCCCGGTGGCTGTTCTGGGCGGCGGGTGAAGCAGGCTTGGGGGTGCTGTGGGGCCAGAGATTGGTCGTTTCTCTGGATGTCTGGGCGGGGGAACGTGACTGTGAGGCGGTGCCGCCGTAAGGCACGGGCGAGGACGGCTTCAGGGGGGAGTGCTCGGGTTCGGGGCTGAGGGAAGTGGGGGTGAAAGGGGAGGCGGGTGATCGCAGGCAGGGGGAGTGGAGCGGACGCCCTGGACTCTGGGGTCCAGGGGAGACGGGAGACACGGGGCCCGTCGCGAAATCGTCCGCAGAGTATTTTGTGCGGGGCATCTTGTTGACCTGGACGTAGTTGGCGGGGAAGATGCCGCTCCGGCTGGTCCCTGAGATCCTCCCTTCCAGCCACTTGTCGTCAACACGCCTGGTGACACTGATCACCTCACCCTGAGGAGCAACAGCACAGACATGAAACCACAGAATAGAATAGAATAGAATAGAATAGAATACTCTGCAGGTAGATTATCCTATAGACATCTAATTAATCAATCAATTCTAATGTCACAGCAGCAGTGGTGGAAAAAGTACTCAAATCCTTTACTTAAGTAAAAGTAGCAATACCATAATGGAAAAATACTTCATTAAAAGCAAACATCCTCCATTCAAAAGTTTACTTAAGTAAAAGTATAGAAGTAGCTCGACGACAACGACAGTGTCATTTTATCATGCAAGCCTTGGAAACCTAATAGAAATTATTTTAAAGCTGCACTAAGCAACTTCTTCCTTTGGTGGCCCCAAGTGGCAGTGGGAGGTAACTCTTTGAATTTTTGGAAGTTTGAAGGGCTTCATTATCCAGAAATCATGTAACTGCACACTCCTGTGACCTAAAGTTCTTCTTCTTAGTGCCTGGTATTTGTGGAGATAGTGAAAAAAGCAGCAGGTTCACCCACCGCTCAGTGCTGTTTAGGAGAACGTTTTATATTTCACTCTTAAGTTTGATTTGTCATTTCCAGCACCAGAAATTAATGTGGGCAAATATGGTGAATTTACAGGGTGTCAGTTAGTGCGGATGTAGTTTTCAATTTGTAGTTTAGGCTGATAAGACGGCTGCATTTTTACATGAAAATCTTGCCTAGTGCAGCTTTAAATACTGTGATAGATTAAATAAAATGAACCAAATTGATGCTCACTTTACGAAAAGAGAGTTCCACAGGTAGGTCAGCGTTAAAGTTGTACAGAGCCACGGCTTCCCCGTAGTCCAACACCTGTATAGTGGGAGACTTTATAGGCGTCGGCTTCTCTGTCGGAGCCAGAATCTACGAGGGACAGAGGGAAGAGCTTCAAACCAGTATCACATGGTCAGAGATAACAAGCACAAAGCAAGACTACAGAGAAATACCATTCCTCATTAATGAGAGACGTGAGGAAATTTACCTCCACATAGGTTGTGGGGAAAATGCCCGCTCTCCCATGATGTTCTCCTTCAAACCAGTTGGCGTCTACCTGCCTGTGGATGTAAACAATGTCCCCTTTCTGCAGAGTCAGCTCCCTGGGGAGAGGAAGACAGAAAGATAATGAGACGCACGAGGAGAAATTCCAGTAGATTACAGAAGCGAGGCTTTTGTTTGCTACAGGGAAAAAGGCTTTTGTTTCACCAGTGAACCTCACAAGATATATATTTATTGTTTCAAATGTACCTTAGGAGGAGAAAAAGATTTCAGATTTGATTTCAAATGCGATAAATGTGATATCGGTATAATGTTTGCTTCTCATTAAGGAGAATGGACATGCGAGAAGGGAAATGGCTTATTTGCAGATCAGCTCATACTGTAACTCACTTGGGTGACTGAGCCTGGAAATTGAACTTGGCTCTCGCTGCTTTCATCTGGAACGAACAAACACAGGAAATAATAACTGCACTATTCAAAAATCCATTCGGACAACACCACCAATGCTGAAAACGCATGTAAAAAACAGAGGAATACACATTTAAATTTGCCCGGCTGTAAATTAACAAGAGATTCATATGAACATACCTTCTTCTCCTCTCTCTTAGGTGGGAGCTCCATAGTGTCATATGCAGGGGAGAGGCGTTCTACTGTAGAGCAAAGTAAAGTGGAGAGGAAACACCCAGGTAGAACAGGTTATCGGGACACAAGGAAAATGAATGGATAACAGGAACACAACTTGCATCAATATCAGCGGAGCGTGAAATGTGCGTTGCTTTGTTAAGCGCATGTTATTTTTGAAGCCATTGTTGCTTTGAAAAAAGCAATCACAGCCATACCCAGTACATTAAGTCGGAAAGAATCTAAACATGGAAACAGTCCAGTCTCTCTGGACTAATTTCCAAGAAAAACAATTGGATAAAGCTAATCTGTAATCAAGTCTTCCGGCACAGTTCCACTTCCTATTTTTCTGTGCTTCCTCCCCACCCATCTACCCTCTTTTTCTATACAGAAACTGCGAGGGCTTTCCATGCTCACATCAGCCTCATTTAAAATGTGCCACACCAGACTAGCAGACAACAGAGGTAATGAAAGAGAATCATGAGATCCACAGCAGTATATTGGATTACTGGAAGCTTTCATCATTTATACTGTATGCTCCCTGATTAGATGAGTCTGCCTGTTGATTAGATCAGCGTGCATGTGTCGTGGTGAATAGTGAGACGAAGTGTAGTATTCAGGAGCTGAACCATTGCACGATCAACTTGCACTAAATTGCATGCACAGTATATACTGCTAGTTAAAGGACTGACCTTTGCCATTCAGCTACCAAAATAGTCAAAATCAAAGTCATTGATCTGCATGAAAACAGGCCCAGCCATGACAGAGATTGTAAGTGACAGTTTGCATGTGTGTTGCAGAACAACAGGGAGGAAGATACATATTTACCATATGTGGGAGCAGAGGCTGATGATGGGCCAACAGAGCGATGGACAGGCTGCTTTGATGCTGACAAAGAGCTGAAAAAAAGCAAGAAAAAAAAAAGATCTGTCGCTGTGTCTTGTCCCCTCAAACATTATCCCAATCAACACGAGGGTCCCTTATAAGATCAGTGGACAGCCACACACACACACACACACACACACACACACACACACACACACAGAAACACATACAGCTCTACTCTGTTGAGAGATCTACAACCATCTGGCTGCAGCTGCTGGTTTTCATACAATACATTGGAAAGAGAGGAGACAGATGTTGTGTATAATGAGAGAGAACAGTAAGAAGGTCATGCAGATGATACTGGCCCATGCCTGTATCCTTGAGTGAGGAAGAAATCAGGTTTAAAAGAAGTTAAGGGCTTAAATAAACTCTACATGGCTCTATGGCTGAGAAACATTCGGTGATGTGATCAGTCTGGATGATTCTGGGTTCAGAGTCAAAACTCAGAACCCAAAGCATCCCACCCTGCTTCCTGAACTGATTTGCATACACTGATATCCAGTCAATGTTGTGTTGTGCTCTAGTGTTTGCAGCTGGCTGCGTCTGCCCAAAGCCAAACAACTGGTCCAGATGAGAGGAAGCAGTAAAAACCTGCCATATTCTTACTGCTGTATGTTTGTATTTTACATGTTCTTAGCAACAGGCACATTAAAAAGCCCCTCAGGCCACCTGGTAGGCATGGGGTTGCCAGGTCAAAACACATGAGCTCAACTTAGCAAACAACAACTACAGGGAGAATCGTCCAAGAATGCATTACACACTAGGTAAGAAATGTGGAATGCTGCCTCTTTTGAACTAACAAATACTGTACTTGAACTTGTTAAAGTTCAACAGCTTCCCAGCAGAATGTCCAGTGCAGCGAGTCACCTGGCCAACTTACAGATACCCTGCAAAGTTTGGGAGGTTCTCTTTGCTGATTGGTCAAGGGGCTTAATGGCCGTTCGGTCCAACCACTGTAACGGGTTTCTGGACAAGCTGTCCTGTGAACGGCCACAGTTCAGGTATTCACACTTGATGAAGCAATATGAAAGTGGATTAAGAGGCTGGGAGTTGCACTCAGAGGAGGTCACATATGTGGCAGTTAACCCCCTATCCATTAACCTGTCCTGCTGTTACCACCGCTGCTTACAGTTTGCAGGACTAACACAGACCAGACAATGAATAGAGAATCACTGTAAGAACTGCAAAACATCTCCCAGAGTCACAAGATTTACATTTGGTTAACATGTAGACTGTTCATTATCCTCAATTACTGAATAGTTTCTTGACAGATATCTCCCTGGACTCCACAATAGTCCAACTGTTAGTGAACAGAGCTCATCATTGTAACAGTAACATGGAGAGAAAATAGGAGTCCCAACGTTTTGTACTAAAACAACTAATTAAACAGCAATGAGTGTCATGAACTACAGCTTTTAACTAAATTAGTCATAGCCAACAGTAAAGGCATTAAGTGTACTTTACATAGCCTCACTGGTATATGTGAGAGAAACACTACTTTTATTTGAGTGATATCTTAATAAGTTTTCTCTTTATATAACTAATGTCATGTTACACAATATGGGTGTGAATTAGATAACGATATGAACATTTCACTGAAAGGGTGTTTTAATAGATTTATTCTAGCAGTACAGGTGTCTTTTACAGGGGGGAAAAGCAGTCACCCTGCTGAATACCCATATGGAAAAATCATTTGCAGTATAGTTTTGCTCAGTCAAGCGCTGACCTTCTCATAGTGTTGCCACTAACCTGTAGTGTGCAGTCCCAGTCCTTGCAGCAGGGCCTGGATCCTTGGCTCTGGCCTCCTGGAAGCAGAGAGCACATTAAACTCTGTTCCCTGCTGCACCACTCAGCCTGCTGTCTAACAGCTCAGAGGAAATCTCACTACAACTTAGACAGAGTAGAGGTGGTGACCACTCCCAAAGGAGCAAGAAATCCCCTGGGTCCTATGCTCCTTGGGCTACAAGAGCACCGCCTATGATCTGTCTGAACCACCTTTGATTTATGTGAAGTAAAATTACAGCACATGAAGCTGATTAAATCACGTATGAATCAGGACTAGCATGGGAAACATTTTTTTGGACAGTATTGTCCAATTTTCTCTCTGCCAAGCACAGTGGGATCTCAAGTTTCCCTGTGTTTCTATCCAAAATGTAAGGAAAATCAATCTAACAGATTCTTCATTTATTGGCAGGCAGATTTGTATTTGCTGGGGGAGTGGGGGGGGAGAGATTTGCAGGCAGGTGATTAGGATAGCAGACTCATCCAAGTGCAAGGCAGGCAGGCGGCTCCTGGGTCTGTCATCCAGGTCACAGGAGAGAAACAATACACATGGTCAAAGCTAGCAAGCAGGGTGGTCTCACTGAGACGGTCAGCCTTCACTGGGAATTTGGGGGGGAGTGAGGGTGAGGGTGAGGGTGGGTCAGGATTCTGCCGGATGGGAGTAGGAGGGATGCTTCAGCAGAGAGAGTCAGGAGGGGGGCTCAGTACCTCACCCCGGCCTCGACGCTGCTTCTTCTGGGACAGGCTCCTCTCCAGGCCCTGGATCTCCGAATCCAGCTCAGCCTCAAATCGACTCAGTTCAGAGACCAGACTGGCCTGAGCCACAGCAGTGATGGAGTTGGAAGGGTAAAATTAAAATGCTAATACAGAATCTGATATGTTGGAGGCTAATGATGTCCCTTTTACATGGTTAAAAAAACAAAATCTCAAAAGAGAGAATGGAGAAAGGCAACAGTTGAAGTGTACTGTCAAAGCTGCTCACCTCTATTGAGGGGGAACGGGGTTTCTCAGGTTGTTTGTTCAGGGATAGATGACCCTAAGGACAGAAAAAACAACACTTAAGGGGCATACGGTCATTATACAATTTTTATTTCATCTCATCTTGTTCATAAACACCTGCTGCCATTTTAGTCAGTGTGTATTGGGTTGTGTTTACCTCATGGCTCATGGCTCCCACTGACCGTAATACAGTTCAAAAGTACATCTAGCACTATATTTTGTTTACAAAAGCAGTGTTATCAACAGTTAAGGGGGATTCGGGATCAGCTTCAACTGTACTGGCATGCATAGCCTAGGAGGAAATGTCAAATCTGACCTCATATCTGCATTTCTAGGGAGTTTTGAGGCATCCCTTTTTCCTGAGACAAATTCTAAGTGAATATTGTAGAGATTACATCTCTGGAATGTGTCTTGGATACGTCTTGGAAGTTCTGGGAGATTTCTAGCAGGTCAATTTCAGTTCAAAGTTTCTGCCAAGGCAGTGGAGTGAGCTTTCAGGTTTTCAGGGATGGATAGAGAGCCATTGTTAGTGATTGAGATGGGCAACTCAAATTCTTTAAGAATAACTGTGAATATATGTCAAATTCATTAGGGAAAATAAATTCTGGATTGGGGTTTTCAGAACACAGGGAAGTAAACACACCAAGGGCAGTTTGTCAAGCAGGACATGAGCACAGGTTGGATGCAAGACATGAACACAAACATGAATCCAGGAGACGCCCATATGTATGTTTCTCTGGTCCAAATTATAGTGAACTTGATTTACTTAATTTAGTTTTCATCTACATAAACACTATGACGACCAGCCAAAATCCAGCCAAAAACACTATATCAGCCAGCCAAAACTGCCTTCACCCTCTCTTTACAAAGACTTATGGTCCAATAATACCAGCCGATTCTATCAAGTAATACTTTAAAAGGCTGTGCTGGAGAGAACCACAGACTCCCTGCTCTTTTTTCAAGTTTCTTGAAATACCTTGGCTGAATGTGTCCCTCTTAAAGCCAAGGCCTTCCCCCAGTCGGGAGTCATCTTCACTACAATCACAGGCTGTGATGTCACCGTGAGGGAGTACAACACCTGATATGGTCTGTGTGCTCAGTGGGTTTATAAACCCTGTCCACGGGACGGTAAGAAAGGAAGAGCCTCGGCCCCTGTCATCCAGAGGAAATGAAATGAGTCTCCACGCTGTGGGCCATTATACACCACAAGAGGTTAATGCCATAATACGGATCACAAGACGCCCCGGCTCCCATGGGGGAGTGGAAACAAAGATTCCTTTTCTTCACACGCACAGACGCAAGGCTCAATTTGCACCAGATCTGGGACATTGTCGCAAAAGCCATTCAAAAACTCAGCCCAGACAAATACGCTGCTCTCTAAATCACCAGAGGTATTTAAACACAGAGACACAGAGTGTACATAAAAAGCTGCACACTCAATCACTACAGCTCACTGCAGCTCATTGCAGAATACACAAGACAACCCATGACAGCCTCAGTGGTAAATAAATATGTCACTGTCAATGTCACCGGGTTGTACAGTAAATTACTGACTTACAGTAGTGGCTAATGACAGCCAACAGAAATACTTAGATCATGCCTTTACTTGTCTGAGAAGCTAATTGTATGAAAGAAGGATGCCTATTGGATCTGCTGAATAAAAGCAGAAGCTACTGTAGCACATTGTGGAATGACCACACTTGCAAGTTAAGTTTCCTTGCGTGAGAAGATAAAATACTTAGAGTGTTCTCAGCTGAAAGACTCCTAGGGTATTGACACAACTAAATCCTAAGAGAAAAGGTGCCCATCCTTAAACCTGTTCTTGAAGGTAGCCCCCCTCTCCACACACACACACACACACACACACACACTGGGAAAGTATTGCAAGGGTATACAAAGCATTTCAGTGATTAGACCCAACAACATTTAAAGGTTGGAGAATCATACAAAACATCTTTCAGAAATGAAAGACTAGGAAACAAAGTCACCGGGAAATAAAAAAAAAACTAAATTCCCTTGGTCATCTAAAGTGAGATCACAGCCTGTTTTCTAACTGATTGTGTGTTGGGCCTTACCTGGCTGTGGTTTTCTGAGGTGGTGCTCTGTCCAGGCTCAAAGTCAAATATGCTCCTCGGCTGAGGGTGCTGCTTTCCTGGGTCTGACAGCTTATCTACATCCTCACTCCTGAAACATAATCCCCCGACACACACACACACACACACACACACACACACACACACACACACACACACACACCGTGGACGGCAACTTAATCATGGCTTCATTGTTAGTGCCTGTAACGACAAATCCAAACTTGTCTATCCCAGACTTTTTCTGTCTCTTCCCTCATTGCTCATGGCCTGGGCTAAGGTTGGTATTCACATAAATGCCTGCGTCCCTCACTTCCAGTCTTTAGTGTCAAGTATGAAATTCAAGAACATTTTACATTCATAGCTTTATTATTATTAGTATTTCAGACATACTGGAAATCAATAATATTTAAGGACATTACTGTAACATAAGCTATCCCGTCAAAGCTAATGTTTACTGAAATGACACCACAGTTAAATAGTTGAATTTGCACATGAAATTATGTAACCTCTTGTGCCTGTATGAGAGCTTTGTGTTTTGCACTGATAAGTGACTATTTTGCATTGTATCAAGCTGCTGGCTCTCTCTCTCTGGTCTAATAATCAACTGATGTTTGTTTATATGGTTTATATAATATGGTGATTTGCTGTGTGTTTTATTTTATTTTTATCTGCAAACCAAATTTCTCTTAAGGGACAACAGACAAGTGAATTGAATTGAATTGAATTGAATTGAATTGAATTGAATTGAATTGAATTGAATTGAATTGAATTGAATTGAATTGAATTGAATTGAGGGGGCAGCAAGGTGGCTCAGTGGTTAGCACTATCACCTCACAGCAAGAAGAACTTGGATTTGATTCCTGGCCCCGGTCCTTTCTGTGCAGAATTTGCATGTTCTCCTGTGTTTGTGTGGGTTTCCTCTGACTGCTCCAGTTCCCTCCCACAGACCAAAGACATGCAGGTCAGGTGGATTAGAGACTCTAAATTGCCCCTAGGTGTGAATGTGAGAGTGAGTGATTGTCAGTCTATCTAGCCCTGTGTTCAACTGGCAACAATGTTCCTCTGCCTTCCGCTCAATGCATGCTGGGATAGGTCCCCTGAATAGGAAAATGAATGGATGAATTGAATCAGTGCAAACTCACCAGTCTGGGAGGGCTCCATACGGTGTTAGTCTAAAGAGGTTCTTGTCTGCTTCATTCCCATCTTCTATATTGGCAGACGGCTGGATCCCTGAGGATCAGAACAGACCAGTTTTAGGTGAAAACAGATCATAGCAACCAACCAGGACAACAGATCATTCACACTTTGGAGGTTGATGGTTTCACTTACGTTCAGCTGGCCACTGCTCTGAATCCTCCAGATCAGATTCTGGTAAACAGATAGGACAAAGATGACATGCGCTTCATAACACTGAAGCTCTTGTACACAGATGAACTGATTGTGTACAAGCTCACACTTGTACATTTCATTCACATACACTTCAACTCCCCTGCAGTGAAGTAAGATGGAGTTGCCCCTCCCACGGCTCAGTGGATGTGTCTTAAGATCAGACCCATAACTCACAATTATGATACTATATTCAGTAGGTTACATCCAAGCGCCATTATTCTTCATCCATGTCTGACTCAAATCCCTTCTTCATTCTACCAATGAAATCCATCAGTAGCACCTCAATAAGTTTAAGGGCAGAATTAGGTATGGCAGAATTATCAGGCATGTTCACATGATAGCTTGCACTCTAGCAGCTCTTATTAATGATTAATGTGCAATGTCAGTAGCTGTTTATGAAGACAAAGTACCTGTAGAGTGTTGAGAATATCCTCTAAAACAGAATGAAACCAGAGAAATCCGCTCAAATCACTAACCGCACAAATGTGTTTCAATTATGCAACTGCTAATGGAGAAAAATGAACAGCTAGATTTGGGAGAGGCTGGGATAAGAGGATTATTGTTAGAGTTAATAAGTCGAAATGACATAAGGCTTAAGTGCTCTTTCATCATGTGTTATTTTGCCTCTTAATAATCTGTTTGCTGGATCAGCTCTGTAGTATCTGGCATTGATAGAAAGGAATTCTGTCTGGAAGATAGAGTGAGAGTGTGAGAGGTGAGGGAGGAGGAGCGCCCTTACCTTCTGGCTTCTTGTGAATCTGCCTGAACATGCTCTTGTACCAGTCTCTGGGCTTGTTCACACTCTGGCGTAAGAAAGGAGGGGAGGTGCAGAAAGTAAACAAGTCTGACGAATGGGGCTTTGAGAAACACAGCACATGGATATGGCAGGGACATGACAGGCCAGCTCAAAGGATTGTGGACTGCAAAGTTTGTTGATGGTGTGTGCAAAGGAATGCGAGCTACATGATGATGTCTGATGATTAAATGGTGCATTGTCTATGTTTGTCTTACCGATCTGGAGGCTATGGGCATCCCAGTCTCGTCCACTGGGCCGATCCCTGAGAACTTGATAAGCCTCTCCTCCCTGGTGGGATTCGACCTGCGCGGCAAAGTGGAAGAACCCCTGGCCTGGACGCCATTGGACAGCCCTCCTGATGTACACAATCAAAACAACACGTTTTTACTAATTATATTTTATGTTGTTCAGATCATCGATATTAGGTCAAGTAAGATCATTGAATCTGTTTTCATCTGTAGTCACTGGGTAGCCTGGCCATACAATATCACAGTCTGTGACTTTTCCACAGCAGTAAAGGCTACTGAATGTTATAGCAGCTAATCATTAGAAAGAGAATTTTCCCTAACATACCAGGAAACAAACTCTACCACATTCACATGAAACAAGTCCAAGCTATTATCCTCCAATGAAAACATTCAGTTAATTTCAGATTTGATTTGGCATAAACACTGGATACTCCATAAACAGCAAATGAATCATGCAACTCCCTCCCAGCTTAATGTCCTCCCTCACTGCCAGACTTGCCCTCAATTGAATCAGATTTTTCTTCCTTGAAACTAATTGGTGATTTGGAACCGGATATGAAGCACGGATTTGAACATATATGACCTTACCATGTGGTTGCGAAGGGCCATAATAGGATCCGAAGCTAAGAGTGGTTGGGCCGCTTCCGTTCATCTCTGAGACCTTGAGAAGGGCAGAATAACCATCAATCCAAAGAAAAACATTACAATGCAATGTAATAAAAACTGAATTATATTAGAGATGGTTTCAACACCACTCCATGGCTGGAAATGTGACTTGTGATGCATCACATTTCCACAGGGAGGAGCACTTGTATACTGAATTCTATGGACCCAGTGCAGCATGTCATGAACACAGAATCCAAGAGATAGCTGTGCTTGCCTTGAGCTCTCCAGATGGCAGTCTTGAGGAGCGAAAGGGACTCAGAGGAGGGGTTGGGAGTCCGGGGGAGATGACCACCTCCTGGATCAGCTCTGGAGATGTCAGGAACTGCTGCTGATCTGAAGGAACGCCGTCCCCAGAGAAGACGATCTGGGAGCCATTTGGATGGTCCACCACTTCCACACGTTGCTAAATGAAGAGGAAGTGAGAAGTATGGATCAAGAAAAACAATGTGTGAACTTCGCTCCTGTCCTGTCGTGTCCTCCTGTTGTCCCTGGGTAAACACCGCTCTCTCTGGGAGGTCATGTGAACTTGTTAGCAATGCAGCTATTCTCTAGAGAATAACTGGCCTCTGCGCTGATGAAAAGGCCCCTAATTTATTTAAAGCAGGACCAGTGGGAGGTGGTGTTCCACCCACTTCATCATCTCTCTTGCAGCGACTGCAGAAAGGCTTCATTCAAGGTGCAGAGCGGGGGCACTGAAACAGGAGAAGCCCATTATGAGCCCATTAACTACCTATTCACCAGGCCTGCCTATTCTCGGGCCAGGGTGCGGAGCTGGGGCCAAAGGGGTCGGGGAAGGGTCGTTGATGTCAACCTCAAAGTCCAGCAGTGCTAGAGATGGTCTGAAACCCTCTGGTGCTCCTGTGGTCTCCATAGTGATCGTTCCACCCCTCTCACATGAGGGCCGGCCTACCTCATGATTTTTCTGGCCAGTTAATAAAATAGTATTACTTTTCCACATGCACTATACTTGTTGGTGTTTTGCCTGGATTTCACATGTTTAAAAGTGTCTCCTTGTGTCATGCAAACTCTGTCAAAGCTTTCTGAAGATAATATCATTGGAATTGCAACCATTAAAAATGCCTTTACCTGAGACTGCATGTGATCTGTTATGGTCCTTGTGTCAGATATAAAATTCTTGCACCCAGCATCAAAAGTATCTGCAAAGAAAAGAAGTGCCATCAGTGTTTTTACAGTTTTTGTACCTTTTATGAAGAGAAATTAAATTTCTTTTAACACTCACTTAAAGTAATCCCAGACAAATTCTATTATTCCTATCAGGTGGGATATCCATATTTTGAAAAATATGGATATGAACCTGCAACTTCAGTAGCAAAAGGAATATGTTTATTGTATTGTTGGAGTTATTTCCTGGAGTGAACTGTGTCATGTGTGCCTCACATGACTACCAGAGATGACAGTTCTGATGTGCTACAAAGGCAGATTGAGAGGCTTTCAAGACACAAACTGTCAGCTTCTTGTATAAAGTGTATAGATGTAAAGGGCTTGCTTGTACATGCTTGTTGCATCATCAATGCATGATTGCTCCATCGCAAAGATGAAAAGTTTGGAAAACCCTGCAGCAATTTTATACTGGTTATCGTCTATAATCAAAAACATTTATCATCTATGAAGCTTATTTCACTGGAGATCTGAAACTGGTCCAAAGAGAAAAATATTTTGCATTATGTTTGTTTGTGTATCTTTCTAATTCCTATGCTGAGTCTCAATGCATTTGTTCGCAACTGTCCTCGTCAGCAAAAGTTTTAACTCTGACTCATTAGTTGGTTGGGGTTCCAAAAAGTCTCCTCTGTCATAAATCAAATGTTATATTTAAGTGGACTTGACAAGTGTTCCATTATCCTACTTCCCTCTTGCTCTGAAGAAGGAAAGTTAACATCACCCGCGTTTCCCTGTTACCAAGGCAAAGGCCATCCAAAACAATGAGTGTGACTCACATGCCTCGCTCTTCCCTGTCATACAGTGCAGTCAGAGGCCAGACTTGAGGGTCTGGATGATGGAGAAAGTCAGCTACTGAAAGCAGAGACTCTGTCCTAATCAATGGCACCTCTGAAAACCAGATTAGGCCTGCTGTTTCAACATCAAAGGCATGGAGGAATGAGGGGGAGGCCATTTCCGCTCATGTATGTGGCAGGCACCTCTCATCTACAGTGGCTAAATGGGCCCATAATAACAGAGTTGGCATGGTAACCACGGATCTGCAACCGTACAAGCCCGCAACCCTGGCCTCTGCTGCTCCTATGGGATCAAATTGTTAAGTGATTCTAAGTCACTCTTCTCCATTCTTCTCCACTCTGAGTGTGGTCAAAAATAACTATATCTGGGGAATAAAGTCTCCAGTGAGGTTAACAATAGGGTTAATGTAAGGATTTGCTTCTTTTTTGGTGAAAACGATGACGTGTTCTGGCTTTGCAGCCTAGGAAGAAAGTAATGACCGAGCGTGGGCCAGGCTACTACAGGCTGAGAGCTGTCCAAGAGAATTGGGACTGATGAGTTTTCCATGTGGCATTTGCAGCTGAGCATTAGAGTCTATAATCATTGTGGTCAAGCCCAAGAAAACTATATGCACTGTGTCTCTGTTCGCTAGAAGACAACACAGAGCCCATGTGGTGATAGAATCAATGTTCCAGTTTCCAGACAACGATGTCACCCTATCTGAGTCATCATCTCCCAATAAACTGTGTTACATAACAGGAAAATTATGGGAACCGGAGGATCGCGTCTGTAACAATACCATTACTGCTCAAGCACCACAGAGATCATATCATCGCTGAAAGCAATCACAATCAGTTTATTATGTATAGAACAATAGCCAGAAATGTAAATAAGCTACATTCAGCTTAATATGGTTTACAGTGTGTTTGACATGCTACCCTCATTAGAAAGGGAATCAGTGTGCTGCCATTCACTTTAAAGGTCCTGTCTAACTGATAACTGGATAACTAGATGTATAATTCATTGGCGTTTTCGACAAATAGCCTTTCCACACGGGCCTGTTTAATTCAAAACTCCTGAAGGGCAAACAATGGAGCTCCTTTTCCACCCACACACTGCTGCCATTCAAACCTCTACAGCAACTACTGGACTACAAGAAGCTGCCCTCTGTTTGCCAAACCCATGTATTTCACAAAGTGCGTGGTTACTAGAAAGATATTTAAAAAATATTATTATTGAGATACAGAATCAATATACATTGGCCAACTGCAATGCCAGTACTATAACAACAGCATTTGTCCCAAGGGATGCCTTCAGTCAAAGCATCACTGTGATAACAAAACATTGGATAAAATATGAATATTGTCCCTCATTATATTCCTGTGGGTGTGAATTGTTCTGAGATACACTTTGCTGTATATCTACGCAATAAAAGAGCAATATTATTAGAAATGTGAATCCATTGTTGTACTACTGCATAGTAGTGGCATCAAGATGAGTAGGCCTATGCCAAAAGAGTGTCTCTCTGTGTCTCTGTGCCTTTGTCTGGGGAGTCTGGGGAGTTAAATCCAGCTGAGAAATCTTCCAGCGCGGCACACATTCCCTCTCCATGAGCACCAAACACAGTCCTGCCTAATAAGGAAAAATCAGTGCCGATATCTAGTGAAAAGTCCCTGACCAGAAGACTGGCTCTCCCTGGGTTTTCTCAGAACGCCCAATGCATTCTTATCTAATTACTGAGATTTGACGGCACAGGCAGTTATCACTTTCACATGGCCCGGGTTCCTGCGGTTGGTGCTGTGTGAGTACCTTGACGCTATCCCTCTGAAATTTGTGTACTATTAAGCCTACTTAGGTCAAAGACTATACAACTTAAATCCCTATTAGGTGAGAATTCCATAATCACCATTAGATGAGTTTGAAGGGACAGAAGAGAATGCCATAAAAGGTCCATGTGATCTCATCTCGAAGATGAGCTCAACACAAAGGCACTGAGATGTTTCGTGCAAGCTAGATGTTAGACAGATAGTATGCAGAACACCCGCATTTCATATTTCTGGCTCATTGAAAATGTTTTGTAGCATTTTAACCATGCCATATGTTTTCCCGTATGCGCCCTGCGGGATGACAGGCTAAACTGGGACAATGGCAGAGGATAATTGAGGACATGATGAAAAATGGGGGGGTTTCTGTATGGAAATCACTGCCTCTGAGCATGCCTGTCCTCAGGGAGCTCATCTGGTCCCTGGAAGAACTGGGCCAGATGTTAAGCTCTGTAAACTGAACCAGGGAACAGAATAGTCACAGGTTCCTCACCATCTACAGTACATACAGCCCACTCCACCAACACCATCAACCACCATCATCAGCACTATTGTGATACTGTTAAGAAAACAAGTTACTTCACAGAGGCATTAGGATGTTTTGGGAGGTTTTTCTGAATGGACTAGATGAGAAAGCAGGCTATTTATGAGAAGTTGTTGAGCCAGAGCAGACTTACTCAGCAGCACAGGGTCAGTGAACCTCACCACACCCTTGTGATTCCTGTGAAATCAATGGGGGGGTTTCCACTGCCGAGAATAGCAGCACAACTTTTACAAAGTGATAATAAAAATACAACCTGGCACGTCTGCAAATGTGTGAAAAAGTGACGCCATTTGTACACATTTTTACCAACTTGTCAGTTAGTCTTTTAATATAGTTCTCACTGAGTGTTGCAACTAGCTGATGATAAATTAGTTTGTTATGAAATCATTATTCGACAAACTATAGTGACGCTCTACATCTGCCATCAATTTCCCCTCCTCTAACCCTTCCCTTCTTCCGTAGAAGGATGCGGCCAGGTCTTTCTGCGACTGGGCTTGCCCCGCGATGACCCCCTTTTACACCACACTGCATTGTTCTCACTAGGAAAAAGACTGTCAAGACGACCACACAGAGCCTAATGAGTAACTGTCACGGTGGTGAGCCATGAACTTCTGTGACCTGCCATCAGGAAAGTTATGATTTATGGTCAGAGGGAGGAATATGCTGTCTGTATATTATCTATATTATCTATTATCTATTATTAAGTACTGACAGTGCAGAATGTGTTGATCCTGAGCGTGATATTTGCAAGTCCTAAGACAGTACAAGCACCACCCTCTGCCTCAGTGTGCAGCATGGTGGAAGGGCCTAGTTAATCATTGACTCCATAAGGTGGGAACTACTGCACACAGTCCGATGAACGGACCTAAGTCACATACATGAAGGAAACCGACCAAAAAACACGTGCTTGTTTGCTTAAGGTGGTCATTTTGTTTGGGGAAGCACTGGTCTGCAGTACATTTGAACATAAACACTCTCACATTGGAGAAAAAACTATCAAAAAGTGTAAACATATTACATAATTGTGATCTTCTAATGGAGTGTTCATTCCTTGGATGTCATTGCAAACCATAACTGAGTACCTACTGCCAGAGTGACAGATAGAAGGGTGAAGTCTTATCAAACCGTGGCACACAATGTTACTTCTGCGCAACAAGTTGCATAAGAGGGTCATAAAACTGAGAGGATTGTGCCTGAAGAAGTTGTGAGACGGTAATTACAAGCACATTTTAGTGAATAAATAAAGCTGGCATTAATTTGTAAATATATTAGGTGAGTCACTGAGCAGTTATGTGAGAGATGTGAGAGGTCCTGCAAGGTTGATCGCAGACTCCTGCCGTGCTTCCCCTCTGCAACTTGGCAGATGTGGGAACACAGACGTAGCCCATACAAGGTCCTGGAGCTGCAAGTTTATGATATGCGGTTATTGGGGGATACACACATTTATCAGGAGGGAGCTATTTCACCTCCTTGTATGGTGCTCCCTCAGTCTGAGCAACAGGAGGAGTCAGAGTCTGCGTGCTACTTGTCAATGGAGAGGCAATGTGTTCCCAGCAGGACCTGGACGACACTAAATCACAGCCTCTCTCTCTCTGCGGAGCGCCCAGTACACAGATGAACAACAGTGAAATTCTATGGAAGCTTTACATCCAGACATTATATGCGGCTGTAACAAATAGATTCATTTTTCAAGTGGACTTTTAAAAACAAAATAATAACAATAACAACCTGTCTGACAAAGCATGAGCAAATTCACTCTCAAAACATAAGTAGAGGAAAAGCTCACAAACCCTCATGGCTGTCATTTTGCATATTCAAAGTTGAATATGGCCTGTGGAGATCAGGGGGGCAGCTAGGCCCTCAGTAATATCACAAAGGGCATCAGAGCAGGCTGTGGAAATTATCCTGACAGTGAGAGGAGCCTCTAAGTGATGGCTGGACAGACCTGGGGCCATTAGGCTTGATGTCTGGAGCAGGATGGGAAACTAGTCTGACAGAACAAATAATTTCCTATTGCATCATTGCTAAAACTCTGGAGCCAAGCTAGCAATTGTCAGTGCGCCCGTACCCACTGGGCAGAGCAATAAGATATGACATGTTGGGTAACACTGCCCATAGTGCCCTCCCTCTCTTCTTCTGTGGGGAATATTCGGGTGTGCCTCGGAGCTGCCCTCTCCTCCACTTGCCCAAAAGCCAAAGCTCAGTCAGTCCGCTCCCACAGGACTGTTTCAACAGCAAAACAGCTCAGATCACATGGCTCAGCGAGGATAAGAGGACTTTTCTTCAGGTGCACTCTAAAAGCATCCCTCTGTGTGGCCATCTTCAGCTTTCTTTCCTTTTTTTTAAGACACTGACAAATTCCTGGGAAAGTCTGCAGCACTAATCCTGTGAAGCAGCCTGTAAGCCCCGAGCAGTCGGGCAGGTTACTCAACCTTCAAAAGAAAACAGACTACAGCAACAACCTAGCAAGACGTGAAATCACATAGTCACAACGTTCAAGATCAGTATTTGATAAGCGCATAGGAGTGATTTGAATCTGTCACATCCTATACTCACGTGGGAAAAAAGTGTACTCACCTTGGATATTCCACTGACCAGTGAACTCACACCTCTTTAAGTCTTGTCTGCTCAGTGGTAATGAATGTAATATTTCAGAGGGAAGTCCTACGCTGCTCTCTCTCTCTCTCTCTCTCTCTCTCTCTCTCTCTCTTATGGAACTAGCCAGGACACACAATCTCTCCCTCTCTCTGTCTCTCCCTCTCTCTCCCTCTCTCTCTCCCAGCTCTCGCTCCGCCTGTGAAGGACTTCCCGGTTGACAGGCATCACCATAGCAACCCCCTGGGCCCTGTTCAAAAGGCACCCTCCTCTTGGCTTGTCAGTGCGGGGCACCTCCTTCAATGAAGAAGCCCTATTGTTGTGATAAGGTGATATTTCACAGCGCAGGGTTAACGAAAGGGGAACGCAAACAGTTCATCACCTCAACCTCCCAGACACTCCACACTGCCCAGTGACCCTGCCGCCATGACACACCCCTCCTTTCCTCCTAACTTTCTCTTTCTCTCTCCCTCATGCCTCCCTCTCCTTTGTGTGTGTGTGTGTGTGTGTGTCATGGGGGTGCACAGAGGCCAGGTCTCTGGCTAGTCAAAGGGACGAAGGGAGAATAGGAGCTCTCTCTGTTCCAGGAGCTCTGGAAGCGTTTCTGACTCATTAGTCTTTGCCTTGGTCCACCACTGACACTGGAGCCGGGACTTGTCTGACAACTCCGTCACATCCTCCTGGCCTTCCTCCCATCACAAACATATCTACATTATTGTTGGGTGTGATGGCTAGAGGAAGCAAGTGCTGTTTTATTAGCTCTGCTGACTACAGACAGAAGGACGTCTGTCCTTTTGATGGCATCATCAGAATGGAATGAATATTCAATGCAGAAGATGCAGCGTGGGCCAAGATAAGAGTCGACATTCAAATTGTTTAGTTGAATATGTCCGGTAGGAAACTGGAATATCTCAAAGTGGTCAAACCACAGAGCCGACAACAGTCCAAGAAGAATGAAGGCAGCACATTCTCAAATTCCTCTGCTGCTCTCGCCACTATACTCGCCTAAATGAAACTAGGATTTCCAGTTTGCCCGCAGTTCTTGCCAATGAAGACAAACAGTGTAAAACCTGAAATCGAACGGGCTGACAGGCTTGTTTTGGCTTTGTGTGTGGTGTGTCTTATTCAGCAGGTAGACTGAGTTACAAGGTCCACTCCACGTTGCAGGTGAGTGGTCCAGTCAGCCGCAGTCACACACAGTCAGCTCACTTTCTAAGATGCACTTTAATCTCCCGGAGAGCCCTGGTAATAAACTAGAGACGATTCAATGGATAAAGTTTAACAAAGACTAGTCAATGGTCTATCTGTATTTGTTTGAATGTGTGTATGTGTGTGTGTGTGTGTGTGTGTGTATTTGTGTGAGAGATAGAGAGAGAGCGAGAGACACAGACAGAAAACAAGAGAGAGAGAGTTTATGTGTCCTGGCCAGTTCCAGCTTGGAATTGAAGGAGTCAGCTCTTTTTGATAATTCAGTGGTCTGGCTTGGTAGAGCGAAACTCATGGCAAATACCCATATCCATTTACCGAGCCCGTACACCGCTCCTTACAGGGTTGTTTTTGCCAAACAGTTGAGCCTCTGAACCTGAGAGGCGAGCTGGGCAGTAGGGTCTGCGGCTGAGCCTCTACCATAATCTGTATCCAACTGGACTAGACATTCGCCCCGCTGTGACCACATCTGACACCCTGTCACTCTGCGGCTAAATGAGGTAATCACGCAAGAGGCGATTGCTGCTTTGGCTCGGGACCCAACACCTCTCTCACACGGGATACTTGTTCATTTTCTCAATCTCTTGTCGACCAAACAAACACAAATCCGTATCCGTTCCTGGGCCACCGTCACTTCTATTACCGAGAAACAAGCATTATCTGGAGAGGAGGGAAGAGGCATGCCTCTCCTTTCATTGAGACGGATGAATTCCAGCTCAGACCTATGCTATGCTGTATCCCCATTGTGCAGGCCCGTCCATTGTCCTTTCACAGTGAGTGGTATGTGTACCAGTATGTTACTATGGAGCAACCATGAACCTCATTAAAAGCCTGACAGCCAAAGATTCCAGCGAGTGAATAAACCATGACATGAATCTGTTACATAATCATAAACTACATCACTTGCTGACTATAGGCCTGTGCTTCTTTTTTTCACCGCTGGCTAGGAAAAGCTTCTCTCTGAGAGGCAGGAAACAAGAGAGGGCAAGTCTGTCAAAATTACCAGGGGAAAGTCGTCATCAAACAAAAATCCCATTGGAGAGATAGAGAAGGAAACAGGTAAATAACCATCTCTACCACCATGGAGGACTGATAAGAAGGCCCTAAGGATGTCATATGTGCCATCCATATCCGGGTTGCGCTCTGAGGTAGCGCTTATGGAATGTCTTTCAGAACAACACAAAAGCACCAGGGTTTATTTTACCAGTAAACAACATTCTGCTGGGCGGTCCATCTCCCAGGCCTCTGGGTCACCATGTTGGCTGATGAGGACAAACATTCCTGATATAGTCATATATCCCCATGGGACCTGCTGCTCTTGGGATGCTTACAGTTTGAGAAGATTTCCCCTCAGTACAACATAACAGCACCCTTGGGATAGAGGTGCTGGGGTAAATAGACCCACTGCTAGCCAAATACAGAATTGTCCTTGTCCTTATCCAGTTCAGGAATTCCAAAGCCAGTGATGATAACAGCTGAACCAAGGTTATACATACTGCCATGAATATGAAAATTATTTTTTGCATAAACACAAATATGGGTCCGTCTTGAATAAATCAACAAATGAGTGAATACACCTTTATATAACAGGGCAACAGGCACACACTGAAACATTTCAGACCAAAACAACAACTACAGCCACAACAGGAGCCAGTTTTGGGATCGAGGTCTGATGATATCCATCTTCTGAACCACAGACAGTAAAAGATTGGCATCTACAGTAGTAAAACCCTCCTCATATCCTCCCTTCTCTCTACAACCACTCAGCTGTTGCTCAACAGCATTCGGACAAAAAACGAAAAAACAAACTTCACAACAATGACAGCAATAACAAACAACCCGCATATCCAGTAGGCATATGGATCATCTTGTCTCTTGTTCGCCTCAGTGGTTTTCAGACAGTGATAGAAACAGAGTGGTGGAGGACAACAACAACAACAACAACAACAACAACATGATGCTCTAATCTGTGTTGGAGTCAGTTCACTTTCAGTTTACTTCATTCAAAATGTAAACGAAAACTCCAAGTTACATAAAAAAACGACAAAGCCTTTGTTCTATCACTGGCAAAGAGTTTTCCCTTTTCCTTTTAATTGTGAAGAATATCCACTGCCTGAGTTGATGCTAACCCTGGCTCTAGACGCAGTGTGAAGTAGCAGCACAAGTTATACAGTACTTACAGAGCAGTGCAGGCTGAGCAATGAGGTCTCCTCAGTGCAGAGGGAGAGAGGAAGTGAATGAGAAGGAAGGAGGGAGCGATCCACTGCTGCTGCCCTCTCTCTCTCTCTCTCTCTCTCTCTCTCTCTCTCTCTCTCTCTCTCTTTTTCAGGCCAACAGGGTGTCTTTTATCTTCGGCGAATGATTCAGCTTGGGTCTGAATGTGTGTAGGCGTGTGTATGTGTGCGGTGTATGTTTGCATGTGTGTGCACGTGTGTGTGTGTGAATGTGTGTGTGTGTGTGTGCGTCTGTGCAAGCATGCAGTCCTCTACAGCTCATCAGGGAGAAGGGACTCAGTAATAGTTTCCATCCACAGCTGGAAATAATAGAGATTCCCATACAGGCACAAGCTCAGTGGCACCGCCTTTTAGTGTTTTATGTGCAGGAAAAGAGGAGGCCATTTCCATAGGCATCTCGATAAACCGACCTGTGTGACACACAAACAGTAATACCTTGGTCTATTCAATATGTTAGGTCTTAGATATTGTGTCTATCACATTCACCTCAGACACAAAAGAGAGTCCAGTGAGCTTCCCATGAGATCCAGATGGCTCAGTTAGTGAAGTAGCGTATTCACCTGTCACCTTGCAAGGTACTATAGGTATAGGTGTACTCATGGACAAGTGCAAATGCATACACACACACATACTTAGGCCCACACACACACACACACACACACACAAACACTCGAGAGCCTCTGCGAAGAATCAGTGTTTCCATGCTCTGCTCCAATATCAGGCCCCATTTACCCACCCAGTATAGGAAAAAAGCTTGCAGCAAAGAGAAGAGAAGCAGGTTTACCTAGTGCTAATGCTTTCCACTTTAACTCCACAGTGTCATACTATCACATTTTGCTACAAAGTGTCGTTGTGGATCAACTGTATGTACTTACTGTAGTCCCTGTGTGTCCGTTCCAAGCTCTGCTGAGTTCCTGATAAGTGACAGCTCTATCAGTCTGTTCCCACTCCCATATTTCCTTGTCCTGAGAAATCCCCTGAGCCCACAGCGGCCTGCTGGATTCTGCCACTCTGAGTCCAGAAGCTGCTCTCAGCTCTGCCATCCAAGATAAATATTTAACAGCTTGGCTGTGAGATCACCAACCAAAGGTCACATCCCTCTCTCTCTTTCCCTCCCACCGTCTCATCGAGTCCGTCTCCACCTCAGACCTTGGAGACAACTCATGTCGACCAGCAGCACCTCATTGACGCCTTGGATTACTGTCAGTGGACTCACCAGTCATAATGAACAGCAAACAATTCAATACTGTAGGAAGGAATGATATTTAGTCCATGTTACACACTTTCAGCAACTTTACTGACGCTCGTGGAGACGTGTGAGCCATGATTAATAGTAGTATGTTTCATTAGGCCACTAATGATCTATTTGTAGTGATTATGAATGGATCATTGCTTGTTCATTGCAATGTTTAGTGATTTCTGCCATGTGCTAGTATTGTGTGTGTTTTCAAGATGATCAATCATTCTTTGCAACAAACTTGAAATCATCATTCCTAACATCTAGTGAACAAAAAAAAAATATTTTCTTTCACTTGTATAGGCTTTGCTGAGGAATGACTATTCACATTATCAGCAATACAACACTGCCTCTTAGTGGTTCTAATGAGAATTGCATGGAATTTATATTTTACAACATGACTACAGATAGATGTAGCCAGAATCTTTATTCCAAAATCAAAGTCATGAACCAGCCTGCAGCTACCATCAATGTATTTAAATCATTTTAATAAACAGTGCTTTATCTGCAAAGCTATAATAATGAAATATGGTAATAAATACAGAATGACTACAGCCATCTTGATTGATCAGAATAGTGGCTTTCCTTGACAGGCTGTGACAAATCTTGTTCAGATTTCAAACCATATTTTGTTGTTGATGTTGTTGTTGTTGTTGTTTCAATCCTTAACCTCTACCCATGGCACAATAGATTCATGAATTTTATGACACTGATACATAAATACAAAAATACATAAATATTACTCTATAATTATACATGGCAACATATCTTTTTCTTTTCTTTTTTTACATTTTAAACAGGGACAGTGCACATTGATTGACCCGAGGGTAAATGTGCCAACTGGCTAATTTTCAACTGTAGTCCCTGTGGCCAGGTATTATTAGCCAAAGATTACAGATTAAATCACTTATGATTATTATTATCACTTAAAAACATGCTAATAATAATTACAATAAACTTCATTTGCATAGCCCTTTTTTAAAACAGAGTTTACAATGTGCTTTAACAATCAAATAAAAACAAACACTCACAAAATGAAAACAAGATTAAAAAAAAAAAAGATCAGCATAAAGGGTAGGAATAAATCAATTGTAAAAACAATAGGAAACAAGACATCACATTAAAGCAAGCCTATAAAAATAGGTTCTAAGAAGTGATTTAAAATATGATATAAGGGTTATTTTAGCCGTAGCTCCTCCTGCCTGAGGATCTGAGGCTGACCACATGGCTTATAGGGTGTTAGAAGGTCTGTGATATAGCTTGGAGCCAGACCTAGTTATTCATGCTTTTATCTCCAGTATGCACCACACTGAAAATCACCAATTACATTACATTGTACGTGATTTGTGACTGTTATAAATGGCAATTATAGATCATAGATTGTCTTTTTTATGCTGTTACTGAATAGCTATTGAATAGCTATCCTAATCTTTTGAATAATCAGAAAATTCTTCAGTTGGAGATCATGTGCAATCAGCATCGCCTCAACACCTAAATGCATCTCACAAATGCTGTACAACATTCACATATTAACTAGGATTTACACATTTCCTCAGCTTTTCTCACAGTGCTTTCTTTCTCAGAGTCACTCATCAGCTTGTGTCCACTGTTGTCAGATGTCCTGCCGAGTCCTGCCGACACATAGGACAGGTGCCAAACTCCTGGATGACTCTGCAGGCGCAGGGGCTGCATAAACACTGGTGGCCACAAGGCAGACTGATGCTGGCCTTCTCTCCCATACACACCACACAGTCCTTTACAGTCTCTGAGTCTGTAATCAGAATAGAGGGTAAACATTACATGACCTGCATCAGAACTAGGCAACTATGTGCCATGAAGAGCCAAGAGCAAGTTTGAGGTTTTCATTCCAACCAAAGACAACACCAGCTGATTTCACTGATTAGTTCCTCTTTTGTGTGTTAATGTGTGAGATCTCCTGAGTCTTTGGTTGGAATGAAAATCTGCAGATTCTCGGCACACAATTGCGCATCCCTGACCTATATTGTAGCCACTGAGTTGGTAGCAAATTTAACTGACATTAATAGTGTATTATCAAATAGCTTGTTGACATCAGACTTTCATGTGCTATACATTTCTTGCAGCTACAATTCAAGTGACTGTGATGACTAACAGTTGTTGAAGGTTTCTGGCAATGTTTAGCTACAACTGTATATTAATCCTGACAATGGTTTTAGGTCAGCCAAGCAAAAGAAGGTGAACTAGTTGAACTACTGATCTGTAACAGCTACTCCATGTTTTAATGACTGAGCCTTACCTGGTGGAAGCTCCATCATTAGATAGAACATGTGATTGTCATTGTTGTCACTGAGGCTTCCTGAGCGAGAGTACACGTTGGGAATATGGTTCAAATTGCAGTGGCTGTCGACGTCAGGAGAGGGAAACTGTTCAGGTGCAGGACAGGACTTTCTCATGCCTGACAGATGCCTTTTCTCAGAGCCTGCACCAAAGAATAACATAAAAATTGTTTACTTTTATTTTGCATGGAACCCAAGATGTCAAGCAAGTTTGATCATGTTTAGAATTGTTCCCAATTCAATAAGAACAAGAAGAACAGGCTGCACTGCATAGTCAGTGTTGCCTGTAAACTTACCCAGTAGGACAATGGAGCATGTCTGTCCATAGACATCTATCATGGCCCATAGCGGTTGGCTGAGGTCTACCCCAGACTGCAGTTTGTACTTCCTGCCCTCGTCCATCCTGCAGTAATATATGTTGCCACTAAAGGAAACCCAGAACTCCAGCTCTGACCCTGCATAGCAGTGGGTCTCAGGTATGGGGGCAGCCCAGTGCCCAGGGGTTTCGGTGAGGTGGGGAATGGCCATGATGGGCAGAGGCAGAGTTCTGGCTGTGGGTGGGACGTTGGTGACGCCCAGGCGCAGCGCTCCTCGCCACTTTGGCAAACATTTTTCCACTCTCAGACGAAGCCTCTCCCTTACCTTCACTGGGCGGCTGCTGAACACCAGGCCGTTCTTGAACGTGTCTCCTGTCCTCTCTGCTCGTCGCCCCCCCTGGCTCAGGCTGATCAGTTCTCCCACAGCCTGATCATGGAGGGTTAAAGGACCCAGGCAAGACAGCCCACACCTGTGTGACCTCTCTAACCCTACAGTAGACAAGAGAACACAAAGAAATGGTTAAATAACTGGAATGCATAGTTCTCATTGTGAAAGACATGAGGGTTAAAGGGAAAATTACAAATGTTTGCATAGAATTAACTGTTTTTTGTCCAATCAGGTAGATGACATCAGCAAAACAATCCACATGTAGCCACTAGGGAATCAAAACAACAAGCCAGTAAATATTATATCTGTTCCATTAATGCAATGGATTATTGCCAGGTCGATTATTGCCAATGGATTGCCAGGTCGCCATTGTAAATAAGAATTTGTTCTTAATGACTTGCCTGGTTAAATAAATGTTAAATAAAAATAAAAATAAATTATTGATGCAGAACTTGAAACAATAAATTGTGCTGCAATAGAATGATCGAGTCATTTGTGTTTGAGTCTGAGTCCAAGTCCCAGCCACAGGGGTTCGAGTCCAAGTCCAAGTCTCCAAGTGTTATATTAGCAAAAAAAAAACATCTGACAATTCTCAGGATTTATAAACAATGATGAAGACATATCCAAAATAGAATTATTCTAGTTTTATTTTAAATAAATCATCCTTACGGAACCAACAAGGTGACACAACAGCTAGTAGAGTTTCTCTAATGCATGAACATAGGTCAAAATTTAAATACTCTCTATTGTGTTAAGTTTCCTTTTGGCTGGTGTGTGCCAATTTATGAACTTTAACTTAAAAATGTTTCCCTATATTTTGATATACAGAATACCATATTGATATATAAGGTACAGTTGTGTATTACATATTGCATATTTACCCTTGTGATATCTTCATATTCTGTATGCTCTCCTTGTCCTTGGGTCAAAAATGACCCGGTCTCACTGTCCCTCCTAGTATAAAGCCTCTTCATTTAATTTTTAACCCAAAATCTATTTTGCATGAAGAAACAACCTATCACATATCAACAACTTGGGGAAGAACTGTGTTTTCCTACCTCACAGTCAAGGTATTCTGTATTTATTCAGTGTACACCATGGTACACTGTACAGTGCTGTACGGTTTTACTGTAAAATATACATCATAAGTAGACTAGTACTGAACCACCCCTGACTCTATTTCTTGTGAGAAAACCATTTTTATCACGAGAAAAAGAGTGCTTCATAGTTACTACAAATCATTTATACATTTTTTATAAAATTTTATTTAGTCTGTAATTGATTTAATAACTGTCGGGTCAAAAATGACCCAAAGACAATCTTTGTACCCTGATAGTGTACAGCTTATCTAAAAATATAAAAAAGATAAATGTTTCACTTTTTCTAATTGTAAGATCACTCCAGGAGAAGTCATCGAATTTCATGCAGAAAAAAATACATTTAGGAGGTTTTTCACTGCTGTTAAACTCTGAAATGGGTCATTTTTGACCCGAGGACAACACAAGGGTTAACACAAGGGTTAAGTACTCATGAGTTAACAACAAAACTGACAAAAACAGATTTCTTACCAGAGGTCCTGTGGACTTTCTCCTTCATCATCTTGAAGAGGCAGTCAGAAAATGTCTTAGTATCTTTAGAGAAGATGGGCATGCATCTGTATCTTCTGGTTGAATTGATTGCTGTTCTCGTGAAGTGGCAGTGATACCTGGAAACCTCTGCACATGTGCCTAAAAAAAATTAAAAACATATTAGGCAGCACATGGAAAGTAAAAGGGAAGGGCTGGAGGGAGGGGCTCCACTTTGGAAAAGTAAAGTAAACTTAGTGAAACAGGAAGAGTGGCTTGGTAATGCTAATGTTTACATTCCTGTCTAAATAAGTGACTTTCAGAATAGCTTTGACAGTAAATGTAAATCCACAATCTAATGTGGCATCCCCTCTCAGCAATGCACACATCGCACCAACAGAGGGAGCCAGATACCAGGACAGCATCCATTTCATAACTGCCTCCAGTTGGGATTCATCACTGATTGCAAGTACCTCCATAGATAGATGTTGGAGATATCCAACATCTATGCTCTGCTGGAGGTAATCACCAATCAAGCTGGTTAAAACAAAGGAGCACCTCAGTTGGGAGAGAGGAAGGACAGATGACGGCTGTACTATGCTTCTCTTCCCCACCAAGTAAGAGATTTGGTTTATGATGTGTGGACTAACCTGCTCTCTCTTTCTGTCTGTGTCTCTCCAGGAGGAGAAAGGAACTTGCCAAAATTTAACTGCCCTGGTCCGAGAAGATACCATAGTTGTCTTTTGCTCCCAAACTCCCTTTGCCTTCCCTTTAATAAACTGACTGTTTTTCATTGAACACTGAAGAACTGCCTTGTTGTCCTTCAATCTCCTACTGTGGTCTGCCTCTCAATGATCAGGGTGCTACATATGGTGGAGAATGCGGGCACTCTGATCACTACATACACCCAGGAGAAGGCAAGAGAATGAGTCCCCCACTACGTTGTCACCAAATTGTACCGTGAAAACGATAAAAGCTTACCTGGAGATGTTCGCGAGGATGGCCACCAGAGAGAAATGGCCAGCAGTGGAGTGAGGAGAAGCACAGAAGACATGTCAGGATGTACCGACAGCTGAAGCAATTACGGCACACTAAAGGCAGCAATACTACCCCGCTATGGTATTAGTCTTCCGCATGAGGTCCGTTCCCACATGGAGGAAGCCCAGGCTGCGCAGGCACATGTGTACAACAGGGCAGCGTATATCTGAGTTCAGGGGAGAAGGTACTGGTTCTGGTCCCAACTAGCGAGTGTTCCTGACATGCTAGCATGGCTCATGAAGTGATGTTGAAGACCGGGCCTGTCAACTATCGGGTGAGATAGCGCAACCGGTAAAAAGGCCAAGTGCACAAAGTCAATTTGCTAAAGAAATGGGTGGATAGGACCCACAGTTGCTTTGCCTACTGAGCTTTCTCCCCAGGACAACGGTCCCAATGGCAGAGCAACTCGGACCCCAGCAGCAGAAGGACCTAAAGGACTTGACATCTCAGTGCCAAGATGTTTTTTCAGACATCCTGGGGGGAACGAGTCATAGCCCACAAAATCATTACAGAACCTGGGAAGTTTGTGCGCCAACGCCCCTACCAGATACCCGAAGCACGCTGGGTGGCAATTCGCAAGGAGGTCCAGAAGATGCTGCAATTGGGCAGCATTGAGGAATCCCATAGCACCTGGTCAAGCCCCATTATGATGGTGCCAAACCCGCAGGACCTCAGGACCCCGACAGGACTTGTCTGACAACTCTATCACACCCTCTGTCTGACTGTCCTTTTGATGGTATCATCAGAGTGGAATAAATATTCAAAGCAGAAGATACAGTGTGTGTAAAGATAAGAATCAACATTCAAACTGTTTAGTTGAATATGTCCGTTAGGATACATATCTCAAAGTGATCAAACCACAGAGCCGACAACAGTCCAAGAAGGATGAAGAACATTCTCAAGTTCCTCTGTTGCTCTCGCATACTTGCCTCAATGAACCTAAGATTACCAGTTTGCCCGCAGCTCTTCCCAATGAAAACAGTGTAAAACCTGAAATCTAATGAGCTGACAGGCTGTTTTTGGCTTTGGTGTAGTGTCTTATTCAGCAGGTAGATAAAGTCCACTCCACGTTGCAGGTGAGTGGTCCAGTCAGCCGCAGTCAAACACAATCAGCTCACTTTTTAAGATGCAGTTTAATCTCCCAGAGAACCTAGCAATAAACTAGACGGTTCAGTGGCTAAAGTTTAACAAAGACGAGTCAATGGTCTATTTATATTTTTTTGTAATTTGTGTCTTTGTGACACACATTCATTATTCAATGTCTTAGATCTTGTATCACATTCATCTCAGACACAAAAGAGGGTCCAGTGAGCTTCCCATGAGATCATCCAGATGGCTCAGTTAGTGAAGTTAGCATATTTACCTGTCACCTTGCAAGGTAGTATAAGTATAGGTGTACTTGTGGACAAGTGCAAATGTATACACACACATACTTAGGCTCACACACACACAGAGACTTGAGGGCCTCAGAAAAGAATCAGGGTCATACTATCACATTTTGCTGCAAAGTGTCGTTACTTACTGTAGTCCCTGTGTGTCCGTTCCAAGCTCTGCTGAGTTCCTGATAAGTGACAGCTCTATCAGTCTGTTCCCACTCCCATATTTCCTTGTCCTGAGAAATCCCCTGAGCCCACAGCGGCCTGCTGGATTCCACCACTCTGAGTCCAGAAGCTGCTCTCAGCTCTGCCATCCAAGATAAATATTTAACAGCTTGGCTGTGAGATCACCAACCAAAGGTCACATCCCTCTCTCTCTTTCCCTCCCACCGTCTCATCGAGTCCGTCTCCACCTCAGACCTTGGAGACAACTCATGTCGACCAGCAGCACCTCATTGACGCCTTGGATTACTGTCAGTGGACTCACCAGTCACAATGAACAGCAAACAATTCAATACTGTAGGAAGGAATGATATTTAGTCCATGTTACACACTTTCAGCAACTTTACTGACGCTCGTGGAGACGTGTGAGCCATGATTAATAGTAGTATGTTTCATTAGGCCACTAATGATCTATTTGTAGTGATTGTGAATGGATCATTGCTTCTATGAGTGTTGCAATGTTCTGCCAAGTGCTAGTATTGTGTGTGTTTTCAAGATGATAATTATTATCAACCCTGAAATTACCATTCCTAACATCTAGTGAACAAAATGCACTCAACAAAAAAATCATTTTCTTTCACTTGAATAGGCTTTGTTGAGGAATGAACACTGCCTCTTAGTGGTTCTAATGAGAATTGCATGGAATTTATATTTTACAACATGACTACAGATAGATGTCGCCAGAATCTTTATTCCAAAATCAAAGTCATGAACCAGCCTGCATCCACCATCAATGTATTTAAAACATTTGAGACACATGAAATATGGTAATAAATACAGAATGACTACAGCCATTGTGATCGAATCAGTCACAATGGCACTCACTGTTATTCAACAGAATAGTGGTTATCATTGACAGTCTATGACAAATCTTGCTAAATTAGATTTCAAACCAAGTTTTGTTGTTTTTGTTGTTTTCTAACCCTAACCTTATCCAAACTGGCACAATAGATTCATGAAGTTTATCACATACACATTATAAACACATAAATAAAAAAATACATAAATATTACTATATACATGACACCATATACAGCTTAAACAGGAAATAAAAAATAAAAAAGTGCCTAAAGCTCTTAAAACAGAGTTTACAAAGTCCTTTAGGGAGCTAAAATGTCTGTGATATAGCTTGGAGCCAGACCTAATCATTCATGTTTTTATCTCCAAAGTATGTGCTACATTGAAAATCACCAATTACATTACATTGCACTTGATTTTTTACTGTTATAAAAATATGGCAATTACAGATCACATTTTCTTTTTTATGCTGTTATTGAATAGATGCTTGATTCTATCCTTGTTTAATTAAAGTGCATGTGCAGTTTCTATATCTTTTGAGCAATAATATGATACAATTCCATACAATCTTTTGCATAGTCAGAAAATTCTTCAGTTGGAGATCATGTGCAATCAGCATCGCCTCAACACCTAAATGCATCTCACAAATGCTGTACAACATTCACATATTAACAAGGATTTACACATTTCCTCAGCTTTTCTCACAGTGCTTTCTTTCTCAGAGTCACTCATCAGCTTGTGTCCACTGTTGTCAGATGTCCTGTCGACACAGCGGACAGGTGCCAAACTCCTGGATGACTCTGCAGGCGCAGGGGCTGCATAAACACTGGTGGCCACAAGGCAGACTGATGCTGGCCTTCTCTCCCATACACACCACACAGTCCTTTACAGTCTCTGAGTCTGTAATCAGAATAGAGGGTAAACATTACATGACCTACATCAGAACTAGGCAACTATGTGCCATGAAGAGCCAAGAGCAAGTTTGAGGTTTTCATTCCAACCAAAGACAACACCAGCTGATTTCACTGATTAGTTCCTCTTTTGTGTGTTAATGTGTGAGATCTCCTGAGTCTTTGGTTGGAATGAAAATCTGCAGATTCTCGGCACACAATTGTGCATCCCTGACCTATATTGTAGCCACTGAGTTGGTAGCAAATTTAACTGACATTAATAGTGTATTATCAAATAGCTTGTTGACATCAGACTTTCATGTGCTATACATTTCTTGCAGCTACAATTCAAATGACTGTGATGACTAACAGTTGTTGAAGGTTTCTGGCAATGTTTAGCTACAACTGTATATTAATCCTGACAATGGTTTTAGGTCAGCCAAGCAAAAGAAGGTGAACTAGTTGAACTACTGATCTGTAACAGCTATTCCATGTTTTAATGACTGCGCCTTACCTGGTGGAAGCTCCATCGTTAGATAGAACATGTGATTGTCATTGTTGTCACTGAGGCTTCCTGAGCGAGAGTACACGTTGGGAATATGGTTCAAATTGCAGTGGCTGTCGACGTCAGGAGAGGGAAACTGTTCAGGTGCAGGACAGGACTTTCTCATGCCTGACAGATGCCTTTTCTCAGAGCCTGCACCAAAGAATAACATAAAAATTGTTTACTTTTATTTTGCATGGAACCCAAGATGTCAAGCAAGTTTGATCATGTTTAGAATCGGTTCCAATTCAATAAGAACAAGAAGAACAGGCTGCACTGCATAGTCAGTGTTGCCTGTAAACTTACCCAGTAGGAGAAGGGAGCATGTCTGTCCATAGACATCTATCATGGCCCATAGCGGTTGGCTGAGGTCTACCCCAGACTGCAGTTTGTACTTCCTGCCCTCGTCCATCCTGCAGTAATATATGTTGCCGCCATTAGAAACCCAGAACTCCAGCTCTGACCCTGCATAGCAGTGGGTCTCAGGTACGGCGGCAGCCCAGTGCCCAGGGCTTTCGGTGAGGTCGGGAATGGCCATGATGGGCAGAGGCAGAGTTCTGGCTGTGGGTGGGATGTTGGTGAAGCCCAGGCGCAGCGCTCCATGCCACTTTGGCAAACATTTCTCCACTCTCAGACGAAGCCTCTCCCTTGCCTTCACTGGGCGGCTGCTGAACACCAGGCCGTTCTTGAACGTGTCTCCTGTCCTCTCTGCTCGTCGCCCCCCCTGGCTCAGGCTGATCAGTTCTCCCACAGCCTGATCATGGAGGGTTAAAGGACCCAGGCAAGACAGCCCACACCTGTGTGACATCTCTAAACCTACAGTAGACAAGAGAACACAAAAAAATGGTTAAATAACTGGCAGGCATCTTGTTGTGAAAGAGATGAAGATTAAAGGCAAAAATAGACAACGGATGTTTGCATAGCATGAATTCTTTTTCGGTCCAATCAGGTAGATGACATCAGCAAAACAATCCACATGTAGCCACAGAGAATCAAAACAACAAGCCAGTAAATATTATGTCTGTTGCATTAATGCAATGGATTTTTGATGTAGACCTTGAAACAATAAATTGTGTTGCAATATATTTTTGGATTATGAGAATATGTGAATATACTGGAGATAATTTAAATTGATGTATTTATTGCACTTGTGCAGTTATATTTTTTACATATTAGTTTACAAGTATCATTCACTTTCAATGTCCTTTAATCTAGTGTGTGTGGCCAGATCTCCAATCGGCAGTGATTTACGGTAAGAGGCTGGTCCAATTATCAATAGAAATTGAAAGCTACAAATGTAAAGATAAAGAAGCTAAAAGAAGATAAGATAAAGAAAAAGAAGGTAAAAATGTGAATGACTGATAGACTACTATAAAAACAATTTATTTGCCTAGTACCATAACACCCACACTTCTTGAACAAGGTCAAACTATTCATATATTGCCTTTGGATTTTCTTTGAACCCGGATACTTTGTCAATCATTTGCTTTGCTCTAACAATAAAACTGATTGTGAAGCAGTAACACAATTGCCTTTGCTAGCTATTACAACTATTACAACAGTTGGAACAGTAGCCAGCAATAACAAAAGTGATTTCAATCAGCAGGTTGCACTTTCACATTTGAAGAACCTATTGAATATGCAGCAAATGATTTGTGCAAATATTTACAAATGTGAATACTGTATTCAATCATAGCATTCATAGAGTTGCTAGAAGAAAAGAGTTTTGTTGATTGATGAACTGACATTATAACACAATAGCACTCGACACACCTGCTGTTGCTTTACACCTCTGTAGCAATACCATTTACGAGTTATTCTGTAAAGCCACTTCGTCATCAGTGAGATACATTTCCAGCAAACGTCCTAACCAGATAACCAAGTGTGTGACTTCCAGTCCTTTCTTATCTGCTTTATGTTACACTTCATAATATAGGTCATAACACTCACACATTTCCCCCAAATTTATTTGAAGCTCTGATGCCTCACTTGTTAATCATCTGCTTTACACATGATTAAATGATGTCAAGTGATATATAGGCGTGGGCTCACATCCCCCCTTGCTTCTGAGTTGCACTGAAAGATTCAGAATTATTTAATCAGAATTTGAAAAAAAAAAAAAAATTCCTTACCGTTAGGAAAATAGCTATTAAGGAATAGCTTTTAAGAAAAGGATAAGTATGTAAATAAGGATTTTTTCCATGATATACAATTCCTATATTTAAAAAAACCCTTAACTAGTTAATCTAAATGAAGGGAAAAGTAGATGTCAGGAGTTATTCTGGTGTTGCTAAATCTCTCCCTATCATCGTATTGCATTATTGAATATAGCTTAATTGTACCATTGCCTTAAAATGATCTCAGTTTTGTTGCTTGAGATCACTCAATAATTTTTGTTAAAATTAGTATTTCTATTTAATTATGCCTGCTATATTTGTAATCAAAACCAAGTCAAGTCAGTTTTTATTGTCCCAGATATTCTGTTCTATTCTAAATATTCTATTTCATTTATGGCTATCTAAATGGAAAATTGTGATATACAGAGCCTCATTGATATATAAGGTACTGCTGTACTTAATATTGCATATTAAGTATTCTGTCAAGAGTCAACAATAAAACCAAACAAAAACAGATTTCTTACCAGAGGTCCTGTGGACTTTCTCCTTCAGCATCTTGAAGAGTCCAGTCAGAAAATGTCTTAGTGTCTTCAGAGAAGATGTGCGTACATCTGTATCTTCTGGGTGAATGGATTGCTGTTCTCGTGAAGTGGGAGTGATATCTGGCTTTAAAACCTCTGAACATGTGCCTAAAAAACTTCAAAACACAACATTAGGCAGCACATGGAAAGTGAAAGGGGAGGGCTGGAGGGAGGGACTCCACTTTGGAAAAGTACCTAAACTTAGTTAGGCAGGAGGAGTGGCTTGGTAACACTTACTAATGCATGTTCCTGTCAATCTTACATTCCTGTTATATAAGGTCACTTGTAATATTGATGACTTACAGGAAAGCACTGACTGTAAATGTAAAACCACCATCTAAGCTCATACCTTTAGGTAAATAATCCCACTTTGTGTAATGTTTGCTCACATGTGATGTTTACATCCTCAGAGTGGTATCACTTTCGTTCTTTGTCATTGTGATTCTTGTGACCTTGTATTTTATACCAAACAAGATGCGGATTGTTGAAGTTCTGATAAGAAAAGACAAAGGTCAGACATCAACAATTAACATCAGCGATTTTACATGCTTTTTTTTTTATTTGCTGTGATGATGTACTTTATAGCCGTTACAGGAAACTGGGGGCAAGGATCGAATTTGCAGGGGTTGCTACAGTTGGTCAAGTAAAAAGGGAAGTCGTTTCACAGGAAAGGGGGGCTTTCTGCCCTGAACCTAGCAGCAGCACAGGAGAGAAGACGCACAATTCACGAGTGTAACCTGCAAATCGATGGCCTATGTCATGTTTTTCACAATTTTACCATCACTGTAGTCAGTTTCTGTTTTCATGTATCACATTTTATTTGCAGGAATAGACATTGAAGGAATTGAATCATTCTTTCTGTCTTCATGTAATCTTTCTCAAGGAACGGGATGCATCATTTTCTATTTAGGTTATATGCTTTGGCATCATCATGTAGGAAGGACATGTTACAGTAAATAAGATGGGATGGATCCTTTGTTTGGTGAGCTTTCCTTGCCACTGCTGTGATGCTCGTTGACCAACAATAAATTGCTATTGCTATTGTTCTTTTCCCTCTCAGTTGAAGTGAATCTAACGATCTGATGTACTGACCCAGATCTCGCCACTTCTTTCTAATGGGGGGAAACTTTAATAGGCTACTAGATAATATTACACAGCATAATACCTGGAAATACCATGGTGTTCACCTGATTCAACACACCAAGGCATCATGGAAAATCCCATAAAGCAAAACTGATATCAAGCTTTCTGCACCTTTAGAAGATCATTATGTCAGATCTGCGTATCAGTTGGGGTTTAGCTGGTCAGCACAGACTGATTCAGTGGATTAGATAGAACTTGCAAAATGCATGCTTGATTAAAAGGGCCAAGTGACCATAAAAGCATTCATAGACTGCAAATTTAAGTTTAAAATTGTCTCATTTACTGCCTATGAATATTGGTTGATCAGACAGGGCACAGATTTTTACTGCCCTCTACAGGAGACTTAAATTACCATGTGGGCAGAAGGGAAGTATTACATTACAGGCCTGACCATGTGACAGGATGAGGACAATTGGAATTCCAAAATGACCTCATTACTGTTGGAAAATTACAAGCTTTTCTTTTACACTCAACAAATACCACGTGTCTTTTCCTGAGAAATGGCTCTCTCCTTTCAGCCTTCCACTCCAGGCACCGCAGGCTTCACCTTAAAGTAATATGTATAAGATCTAATAAAGCAATATGTGAAGTAACATGTTTTTATATGTATCTTATGACAAAAAAAATCAATTCAAGCTTAGACTACTAAGCATGAATTATTACTACTCTTTTCATGTGGAGACAAAGATTCAGGCCGGTCATACTCTCTATCCGTCCAGTTGTCTAAATATGTCTGTTTATAAAATAGAGAAGAAATAGAAACGAAAATAGAAAAGGCCCAGGCTCTAGCAAAAGTCACTAATTCATTCCCCCAATTGAAAGTCGCATAAGAGTTGCTATGGGGCATCATAAGGCACGCGATATATTGTTACATTATCTTTGGTAATATCGGGGAGTCAAGTGGAATAAAACTAAGTGAAAACGCAACATCTCTCTGTTTACATTTAGTGGTGGGCGATTTATTCATTCAGCCATTTATTGATCGATTTTTTTGTTTGTTTTGAAACTGCAGGTATTCGGCTGAAATGGCGACCTTAATTTCAGATGATGAAGTTGAAGAAGGTGTAGTCTGAAAATGAAGTCTGTCAAAGATGAAATCTGGGTAACAAATGTTTTACATCAGATCATTTGAGCACAGTATTGCCTGAGGCAGTTTAGTGCTATAAGATGGTAGGGATTTTCACAAATTCGATCTGTTATTGGATATTATACCTTCACACACATTACTTTCATTCTTTTCCAATTTAACAGGGTAAAGCATTTTGCTTAGATCTCAGACAGAAAAAAAATCCCATTTTGAAAATACTGTCACTCAAAGAGTATATAAAGTATATACAGTAGTGATTATACATTATGAATAGGTCTACAATATGACCGTGTTATGAAACTGAGTTACAGGGTGATTTCATCACTCATGTGACTGCAGTGCGCTACCTAAGGGGTTAGGGATGTGGAACGTGGGGAACTTTTGTCTCTAGACTCTCGACTGTGCAAAGTGGAAAAGTACAGGGAGCTGCGTGACCGCCAGCACTGTTTCTACACAGACAACATAAAAGATACGCTTTGGGATGATGTTGCTTCCCTGTTGGAGCACGAGCGCTGCGCGTCCGTTCCGCATATCTGGGGCGAGGGGAGGGGAGGCGGAGGCGGAGGCAGAGGCGCACGCGCGTGGCCCAGCGCGCGCTGCCGTCGCGTGACACATAGGTAAAATTATTTTGAAATGTTTTTGGCATGGCGGGTCATGATCTTACCGTGGTGGGCCGCCATGGTAGAATATTGATATAGGGAAGACTGGCAGACCATAGAGGAAGATGGATGCTAAAATCACGTTAGTTTTCTGTATATGGTAAACTTTTTTTTATCCAATTCAGTTTAACCGGAACGATCCGAAACGGTGTTCGGCACCCTCGGTTGGAAAAAACACATCACTACATATACAATGGATACATACATACATAGACATACAAACAAACATACATACAGGCTACATATATACATACATACATGCATGCTGTATGTGTATGATGCTCATAATCCACTTAAAGTGAGTTGTTACCAAAAGATTAGTCATCACTAAAACAATCATCTTACATCATTAAATAGCATGCAATCTTAAATGGTAAAAAAAAAAAAAAAAAATCATTTAAATCACAAAATGATAATTATTTCTTGATGGGGCATATTGATGAATACAAATTGAGATTTCCTACAGAGTCATATCACTATCTGGATGATTTATAAAAACTGTTTATCAAAGAAAGAATCCACATCAGTAAACAACAGGAAAATAGTGGAGGAATTTGCTGGACACTAATCTTTTATGTACACACTGCAATATCAACATAAATTTTGGACCTAAATTTTCTAGAATTGAACCAGGGAATAGAGAAACTATGTTGTTCTGTGTATTTCAGGCCAAGCCAAGCTGCCTCTCCTCCACCACACTTGGTCAGTCATGGCAGGCCATCAAAAATCAACTTGTTCCCACTCCACCTGTTCAAAACACTATTAATCTGCTGCCTTCCAATAAAAGGCTTGGCTTTCACCAGCGAGCCAATGGGAGCGCGTTAAAGCAGTGAGGCCCTGGCCAATCCGAGGCCGCATTCTAATGTGGCCTATCTTTATCAAGGTGCCACTCCATTTCAAGATAGTGCTTATTTATGACCCATGAAGAGAGAGCCGGCAGGAGGGATCTGTCTTTAGGAGCGGCACTCAAATCTCTTTCCAGAGGGCTCACCTGAGGCTGGAAATATGGAGTTATCACACACCACACTTTGGCTGAGAACAGGTGAAGGGCGAGAGTGAAGAGTTTATCTGCTGCTACACTATCCTCTGCTGTGGTAGCAACTCCTGCAGACACCAGGGACTTGGGGAAAATTGGTATAAAAGGTGGGCGATATCAACATCAATTGTCTTAATTGTTTGAATGTCTAGAGACTGTGGGTGTGATCCTAGGTCGAACCATTGTCTGTGAGAGAGCGAACTTCTTGTGGGCCCATCTGGGGTCTCTTTTCCTGACTGGACCTCACTGGGCGAGTTGGTGAGACCCGGAGGCAGAGCTACTTCCCATGGATCCAAACATCCAGGGGTCTTTCCTGTTCAACAACGGCCTGAACCAGTTTCCCTCGGACCTCAAGGCACCAGTGTGCCAGTACTCGGTGCCCAACTCCTTCTACAAGCTCAGCCCGGGCCTGAACAGCCAGCTGCCTGCGGGGACGCCTCACGGCATCAGCGACATCCTCAGCCGCTCCATGGTGGGCATGGGCTCCACGGGCACCACCACCCTGCTGTCCGGATACTCCACCATGGGGGGGTTCGGCCCCTCCGTCACCAGCGCGGGGATGTACTATAACCGAGACTACAACTCCTCGCTGGGCGGCTTCTCCAAGCCTGGCGCCGAATGCCCCATGAAGGGTCGCAGTGTCAGCTGCTGGGCGGAGAGCGGCTACGACTGGAGAGGAGGGAGGCAGCAGTGCAGTAACAGTGAGTGTCACTACTGGAGCCTGAACTCAGCATCCAGCTCAGCACCACATTACCACTTCCTTGTATCACTCTCTCTCTCAAGACTAAACCCTGCCATCAAGTGATGTTGCCGTTTGGTGATACAAGAATGCTCCTCCTCAGTATATAGTCTGTTTTTACTGAAAGACAGCAAAATGATTTCAATCAAGTGAATCATTTCGCAGTAAATAAATTAATATTATAAAAAAAATTTAATAATATAAATTCAGACATACCATCTGATTAAAGCTTGTGTTTTGTAAGTGTTCTGAAAGGCCTGAATAATACTGTAATTATTCAAGGCAAGTTTTAATGTCTAGTGTTGTTATTTTAAATGCATAATATCAAAGAGGCATACACTTGTTTTAGAAAAACCCAAACTATAAAACTAAAGGTGGATGGTGAGTTCATGTGGCATTTCAAAGCTGTAGTCAAATATGTAAAATATGTAACCTATATGTAATATAATCCATGGATAATGTTGCATATCACAGAAGAAATTGCTTGCGGTTATCAGGCTGCTGTGATTTGTTATGTTAAACAAAACTATCAGATCGTTCTATCATTTTTCCCACCCCTTGTCTAAATATCAACGCATGAGCAACAACACACATTTTGTCGATCAGGGGATAAAGATGCTTCTGTTATGTTGTTATGTTGTAATTGTGCAAACTGTGAAAAGTCAAATGCCTCTCTGGTCATCTTTTTCTGGTTATGCACACAAAAAAATAGCATTCCAACTATTTCCATAAACTTGATAGGCATTTCAGTGGGAAATGCTAATTTCTATGTAATAATGAAACATTTGTTTAAACAGGATAGGTTTGCCTTGATATGTTGTGTGTTGCTATATTTCCAGACAGTGGTCCTCTGGGGGAGATGTCGGGCAGGAAGAAGCACACCAGACCAACATTCAGTGGACATCAGATATTTGCCCTGGAGAAAACCTTTGAGCAGACCAAGTACTTGGCGGGGCCTGAGAGAGCAAGACTGGCTTATTCCCTGGGCATGACCGAGTCACAAGTCAAGGTACATTAACCGCACATTTACATTGTAAGCTGATGCTTTTGATCAGAGTGACTTACAAGTGCAGCAGTAGAAAAAGATGGAAAACACCCAATACAAAGAGTGCGAGGGTAGACAACAGCATCCAGGCAGGCTAGATCACAAGCCATACACACATTTATCTTCATGCACCTGTTGTGTGTGAATAGCCTCCCACAAATGATATAATCTGCCAGCAAGCTCAGGGATAATACAGGTTCAGTCAGAATAAAACACACACACTGACAAGAAAAATTTCTTGTCTAGGTGTGGTTCCAGAACCGACGCACCAAGTGGAGGAAGAAGAGCGCCTCGGAGCCCAGCTCCACCCAGGCCAGCCACGCCGGGCCGGGCGGCGAGGCCTCGGAGAACGAGGTGGAGGACGAGGAGTACAACAAACCCCTGGACCCCGACTCGGACGACGAGAAGATACGACTGCTGCTGCGCAAACACCGCAGGGCTTTCTCCGTCCTGCGCCTGGGGCCGCACCACGTCTGACACACAGGCACAGGAACATGCACAACCATATGCCAGTGTACCTGCACACGCACACACACACACACACACACACACACACGCACACGTACACACACTTCTTAGCAGACATGCATGTTGTAACAAAACGTGTGAAAGTAATAATTTTTCAGTGCCAAATTTAATCAATGAGCATTTAAGCATGTTCAGAGGAGGCCGTTTGTGTTTAGCCGACAAAAGGACATCTAAAGGATTAAAGACGGGCTGTGAAATGAAGGTTGAAGGAGATGTTTACTTTTTTAAGTCAGTGCAAGAAAACCTCTCTGGCCTGTTTTGTTCTTATGCTGCAATATGAGGGAATTATTCAGCATATTATACATCATTTTGTAAAAAGATATCTAAGAAAATGACATGAAAAAAAACGCATGATGCTCTTCATAATACTTATTGATAAAACAGAGAGTAGGACTTGAAGTCATGAAAGTTACTGAACTGTTCTGTCTTTGGTGACATTTGGTGCTATGTGACCAATCCCATCACAAATTCTGAAATTGGATTACTGTTTAGTTTTGTATTTATTTGAACTCTTAAATTATAGATCGCCACAGAAAGCTCTGATTAAAGCTGGGTGTGTGATGGGACATGAGCTTTCTGGGACTTTCTTAACCCATCAGACTCAAAATGCATAATTTACTGAGCTCATGATTAGCTTTCACATAATGTCTGTTCTTGTATCCAAATTTAAGAATGAAAAAAAATTGTCTTCAATCTGATAAATCACTACATAAACCAAGTCAGTGTCGGGCCAACTGTATTTCTACAAATGGGGATTGGGCTTTTAAATGAAGTGACTGAGTGTTTGGCATTCCTGTTACAGGCACAGAGACTGTATACTGTAATATATACTGTAGGTTAATGTGCTGATGAAACACAGGCCTATAAACTCTAAAATACAGGGGGTTTCAAAAGTAGGTGTAATTTTTTTATAAACATTACATGAATGCAAACAAAGGAGGTGTCAGACAGTAATAGTGTGTCACAGCATCGCAGAGGGATGTGTCAGAAATTATGGGAAACAATTTGAACACTTGAGAAAAGAAAAGGAATGAGAGGAATGAGAAAGGAAGCAAGTCTTACTAGCATGCTATTTCCTGGTATTAATGTTCTAGAAGTATGATTTGTAGTATTAATAAATACTTAAATTGAATGTCGAATTATTTTGTTAAAATTACTCGGTTAAAAATGACTAAAATTTTAGCTTTGTTTTTCATTGTTATTGTTATTATTATTATTATTATTATTATTATTATTTAAAATTGTATACCTACTTTTGAAACACCCAGTATATGACAACCTCTAAACATTTGTGTGCAGTGTGAAAAAACTTCTGAAATATTGCACAATAAATTATTGTGAATTATTTATCGAACTTGATGGTAATTGTGTCATTGTGTACAATTGTGTACTTTTCCATGAAGAAACAAACTCGAACACATATCATGCGGCTGCATTACCTGCACTTCCACCACATTAAACTGTTGTCAAGAGACAGTTAAAATGAAACTGCAAGCGAAAGGCACAATCACTGAGGAGGATAAAGGTCAAAGGCCAAACCTTATGTGATTTACTAGTGTGCTCTAGCTAAATTGAAGACAATGGCCCCTGCAACCCACTCCAACATAAAATCAATGTCAGCACACCAGCTCATTCACAATTTAGTCTCAGTGAGTTGCGCCCCATATGGTTCAGTGAACTCATATTAGGGCAGATGGTACTGTAAAAGAAACCCAAGGAATGCTATTGAGCACAATTCTGCTCTGTTTGCTTACAGTTAAGACAACTGAACAAGCTGCAGCATCCCAACATGTAGCAGCTCATGTTCATACAGGCTTAACACCATTAGTGAAGGACCAAATGTTAATATCATGTGAGTCTGCTGGATATGATAATTGTCCAAGTCTATTTTGGGACGACATATATACATTTATTAAACATGTCAAACATTTACTAAATCTGGTGTGATTTATGAATTGGAGGCAATTCACATTTTAGTCGCTCCCGAACCGCCAACCTGTGCTTTTTTTTCTGCTGGTACCATTGTACAATGGTATATAAATATATGCTGAAGATATATCCCAGGCAAAGCACTGAATCAACACAAGAAGTGAAATGCAATAAAGGTGAGGATCAGAGCCAAAGTAAGTCACAATTTCAGCAGGCTTTTGATTTCTCGATCCTTAAAGACTATCAATCTGAACAACGTGTCCTAAATAGCCGGCCCATTCCAGCTAGAGAGGGCCGGCTTAATAGCTCATCTGTTTCACACGTCATTTCTCTTTATGTCACCAAAAAAGCACGGCTCGCCCCATGGCTGAAGTCTAGAACTATGGAATCGGAATATATAACACAGACATATTTTACACCTTGGGGCAAGTTAGTAAAGGCTAAATGTTCATTTTGCACGAGTCCAATAAAATCCTAGCCCATCTATTGTTTTTCAACCTGACCTACACACAAGTCAGCATAACTGTGCTTTTGCTCTCTCTTTAGCTGAATGGAAATGTAATATGAATAATCTATCTATCTATCTATCTGGCTATCTATTTATCTATCTACCTACTTGATTGTTTATTGTTTTGACTTTGCAGTTTACTTGAAAGTTACTCCTGTCAAGATCCAAACCTCTTTTGCAGGCACGGCCTAATCCAGAAAGGCAGCATTTCCCATAAGTAAAGCACACAATCTTTGGCATGCAGTACCCAACCTTTCAGGTCTGTCAACTACTTCTGCAAAAAAAAACCACAGAAACAACCCCAGTTAGACGATACGCGTCTATGATCTTGTCCTACTTGCTGTACAGTATTTCCCAAAACAGGTGTGCCTCACTGGCATTATTAAGTGACAATCCCGGTTATTTCCAAAAGGCCAAGCTGTCACTGCAAAAATCCTGTTTGCTGCTCATGTAGACTGCATATAATGATGTTGGTGAGAATAAAAATAATGCACCATATTTGTGAGGGTAATAGTTTATTTACAAACGTGAAATATCACAAGAATGTAGTGTTTGTTGGTGATCTAAAAGTAGTACTGGCCTGATGGTGAACTCCACTCCCATGACTGGTCAGCATTACAATGTGTTAACCAAACCATGAATCACCCACTAAAAGTCTATTACTGACAAGCCGTCCTTAAACGCTCGACTCAGATACATGCATTATTGAGTCTAAACAACAATCTGAGACGGTCCTCATTACAATGAGCCTGAGCGTTTTTACCATCGGTCCCATTATACAAACATGATTGTGAGTCCAACTTGATATAGATATTTGTAAATGTAAATGTGCATGAAAAACTTTTTTGTATGAATAAAGAGAGTGCACCGTACCAGCAGGTTATGAAAGACAAAACAAGTTTCACAAAACCTTTTGAAAGATTAAAAGACAACAATTAATAAACCACAAGCATATTTCTTTGAATTATTAGTCATTATTAAAGCCAGATCCAAATACAAGACCAACAATCCACACGTAAAAAATATAATCCAACGCTGGTGCTACAAGACTAGAAATCAAAATAAAAGACAGAATCAAAGTAATCCAAATGCAAACAGTGCCTTTCTATCTTCTTGTGAGTGAGTGAGTGTGTGTGTGTGTGTGTGTGTGTATATCTTTAAAGTGAAGGAGTGATCCGGAAACATCTGCATTGCCTTGCTGAAGTCATTAGTAAACATGGTATGATTATTTTGGCAAAGAAGTAAGGTAGATGCCAGCCAAAACAGAAGGGAGCAGATTCTGTGCAGACAGCATGCAGCAGAGACAAAATGAAGAAATAAATCAGTGCGTCTCTCTGAGTGAGGACGGAGAGCTGCTTAGCCGTAGCTTGTGGAATAAAGCACTTGGTATTAACAATGTACAGTAGGTACCACAAGTCACACAGAAAAGACAGCAGAAAGAGTGTGTGTGCACACTCAAACAGCAAAAACTGTGTTGGTACTGATATTATTAAGTCAAATAAGGTAAAATGTTACATTGTTCTGTTCTATGTCAATTCAACTCCTACCACAGCACTCATATGAGGATGCAAATTACTGCAGTTGCTTTGTAGTTGTTTAATAATGTCACTGGCCTTCTTCTTCTTGTTCAATGACAGCAACTTGTCTACAGCCACAATGCAGACATTGAAGAGTTGATGAACATCTATCAAAATCCATTCTGAAGTCCTATCTATTGATTTTATTATTGTAATCAAGACAGACATGACCACATACTGAGCTGCTGTGAGAAAGTAGCTACATGTATACAAGACAGTAACGTGTCTGTGATCTTTCTTAGATGACGTTGTAACTGTGCAGGTCAGTTGACCAAACATGTGGACAGGACACTGAAATAGCAGCATTCCTCTACTGTGTTTCTCTGCAGTGTCAAATCCTGCTTACAGCAAACAGTTTTAAAAAATAAATAACTGAACTAAAAATGAACTAAAAATGGCCTAAAATACAAAATAAAAGCATGCACATGTCAGTAGGACTGATGACCAATACTACAATTTTAAAGGTCCCATATTATTTTTATGTTTTTGTTTTCAAATACACACAAATAATGTTCTTCATGATGTTCTGCAAACAAATTTAGTTCATTTAAAAGTTGAATTGAATTAGTTAAATTGAATGAATTTGAAGATTCAGTTCTCACAATACTGGACCCTGATTGGCCGATAACACCAGCTGCTCTAATTCAAATGAAGTAAATAAATAAACCTGCTGAGTGGAGGCTTTCCGGTAGTTCAAATGCTGCAAACTTGCTTGATTGGAGGGATTTCAGTGATTCTGTAGTGAGGGGAGCCAATCAGGACCAAGTCCAGTTGTGATGCGTTAATATGAAACTGACTGTAAAAAAGGATGGATTTTTGAAAATATGTAAAACTTTAAATTAAACCACTCAAACAAAATCAAATTTTAACAATGCCTTCACAAATCACCTTTGATCATATATGTATATAAATAGAGGAACATTTGAATAATATGGGACCTTTAAACCCTTAATGCTGATGTCAGGATATTTACTTGGTTACTCGTTTAAGTATTAGCAAATATCTGTGTGTACGTGTGTATGTGTGTGTGTGGGTGTGAGTGTGTGTATGTGGGTGTGTGTGCAACCTGTCATCTGCCCATCCCCTCACTGGAGAGAGATGCATGCTCATATTCACGTAAAGGGCCAAAGACAACCCACAGTCACACACTCTCTCTTTACATCAAGTCTTTACATCATCATTTGGTCCCATTCATAAAGCAATCTTCCCACTTGCACTGCGCACAAAGGCCCGTGACTGCAGGTCGGGATCCCAGGAACACCCTCAGTGTCGCCGAGGATTGAAGATCTGAGTCCGTGTGGAGAATCTGGCAAATCGTCTGTCACAAAAATCCATAATAGCTGCTGATGATCAAATCTGTGCTGATGTCACCCCGGCCGTGGGAATCAATAGGTGGCAGTGAGATCGGGTGTGAGACAGCAGTGATGTGTGGATGGGAAGGGGGTGGGGGGTGGGGTGGGGTGGGGCAGGCTGAGTGGAGCCCCATGGCTGGCAGAGGTGAGGATGTGGTGGGTCGTCATCATGCTGTTTACCCTCTGGTACTGATACTGCGGTGGGCCGGGACCTCCGAGGGGGGCGCAGTCAGACCTACAGCACATGGGACAGGACAATATTCACACACACACACAATGTGGCAACAACAACTATATAAGAATAAAAATTGGCCCTGCCACTATTAATACCTCATTACTATCCAACTAAGAACTATAGGCTCTATTATTCAACAGATCATGAAATGATAGATATTATGGAGGCCAACAATTATTTTTGTTCCTGTTTAAATGCAGCTGAGCACTGACAGTACTAACTCCCCTATAATAGAAACTAACTGCTCTCCTGTGTGCTGTTGAACGAAACTGTGGCCTGTCTGCACAAATTAATGACCACAAAACATTTTCACATCTTTAATAAGTCAGTAGTGCCTCTGAGAAAAGCGAGAGAACCTACAAGTCCTATTCATTTCTATCTCGTACTTTACTTTTTAGTTTGACTGATGTTAAAAGGGTATATAAAGAAAAAGTGCTTTTTGTCAACATGCATTGTCTCTATGATGTAAAACGCCTCTCTTGGAAAGATAATGTGGCCTCAGTAACCCCAAGTTAATGATGGATTGGACTAAAATCGTTTTTCAAACTGTCAATCACTCCTTCGATGGAAGCCCTGCTCAACTGAAAAACTCCCTGGCGCCTCTAAGTCCCTCCAGTACATGGATTTCATCCTCCTGCGTCCCTCCGAAGAGGAATCCTCATGAAAAAGCGGTCCATCCTTTGAAAAAGCCATTTAAACGGCAGCAAAACAAAATCATGGCCGTAAAAATGCCAATACCCCGGCCGGGACAATGTATGCCTCTCCGGCCGACCGTCCGTCTGGTAATTAATGAAAAGCGGGCCAACATTGCACTTGGTGTAGCCACAGTGACAGTGGAGAGGATTCAATAGACATAGATCAGTGAAAAGTGCTGATCACCGACGGTCCAACTACATTACGCACAAAGGAACGCTTGTGTCCCGGAGGCACTTCATCTTAGTTCATATCCCCACTCCGCTGGGCCAGCCTGGGTTATGGCTCTCTGGGGACTGGACCCATGAGCTGAGCAAGATTACTGTGATCGCTCTTACACACTGAGCCCCCCTCTGAAATCCCCACCTACACACACATATAGACACACTACACAGTAGACAACACACTCTTACCATTGAGAGGGATCCGAGTCAATGGTCATTTGTCTTCAGCGCGAAGTACAAGAAAACAGGCTACGAGAAAAGCACAAGAGGACACCCAAGTTACATGGCTTGTTTGGTTCGCCCCGCACAACATGCACGCTATTCAAAATGTTACCTTGTGGTCTCCCATACAGACGGAAGGACCCAGCGTATTGTAAACCGCGCTCCTCTCGCCGCCATCCCTCTGAAAAGAAAAGCAAACGAGACGAGGTAAGGAGATCGCGGAAATAGGAAGCGACGCTGAACATCAACGGGCTGATGATAGCTGGCATTGACTGACTGTGTGGATGAACTCTTGGGCAGTGTGTGACATGAGGATACGATCGCACCAGGAAGGACAGCGGGTGTTCATGTACTGGGTTGGCTTAGTGTACTCTTCACTGTAGGGGTAACTGAGAGAGAGAGAGAGAGAGAGAGAATTAAAAGTGAAGGGGGGTTTGGGTTGTACAGATAGTGTTTGCAGCAAGCGGCTCAGCTGGGTCGCGTACCTGGGTGGAAACAGGATTTCCTCTTCTGTAATAACATCATGAAAGGCTGTAACTTCCTTGTCATATTTCAAAAGCTGGGGGATAGAAAGGCATCGCTGATTAGAGCCACTGGAAACCTCTATGCATGTAACACATTTCATAATATGAGCTTTTATATATCTTCAGCAGGTGAAAACAAAATGCCTGTCACAATTAACTCAATTTTACTAACCTCTGGGCTACGATTTGTCTCTGTTTTTTGCACAAGGTGACAAGTCTGTTGTCATTTATAGGAATTTATTTCCGCTGATAGGATTTAATCTAAAATCTCTAACAAAGACGCGGCAGATTGTTGCCAGGCGGCCTGCTGTATTGTCGCTCAAAGAGTTCCTGTCAGAGAGTGTGGCGCAGCTGATCTGATCAATGTGGGTGAAAGTTCAGGTCGGGTTCTCACCGCTTTGCCGTTGTCCTCCCTGAAGACCGCCTGGTGCAGGTAGGCGAACAGCTTGGCCTCGATATGCAGCAGCACCTGCGGGGGGAAACGGCAGAGGGAGCGGTGAAATCAGCACAACAGGAAACAGCGGATTTATTGTCTCGCCGATAAGATAGCTGCAATCACCTTGTGGTCGTTGTCCTTCTCCTCGCAGATGATTTTCTCCACTTCGTTGCTGCTGTCCTTCTTCACGGTCTGCACGTCCGCCGAGGTGGAGAGGTGCTGTTTACACACACACACACACACAACCTAGGGTCAGTGTCAGATAACCAGTGCAATACGCCTCCCGATCCCCCTGAACCTCACCGGCAACACGACACCCTGCGCTCAGGCCATGACCTACCTGGACCAGACTGAGCGTGTCCAGCCGGAAGTTGAAATCTCCAAACAGGAAGAAAGGCAGGGGAGTGTAGCTGCTGTCCGATATCCTGGAAGGAAACGGCACTGATGTGAATCACACAGACGCTGGGGTCTTCTTCCTTATTACAGCGAACTTTGAGCGCATACACACGCATGTAAATATCACAATATTAGCCGGGACAGTCAAGCAGGAGTCAGAGTTCATGTAAACTCCTGGAATATCCTGTTTACACGACAGAGAAGGCTCTCATCCCAGTTATTAGAGAGTTTGACAGGATAGCTGGGATATGCTGATATTCATAGAAGTCACTTAGTCTAGTACTGAGTCTCAAAATATGTTTATTGCTTAAAACAAGTTAAAAAAAATCTGCTAACTGGGAGAGAAAATTTCACTTGTTTATCTCATCCCATATTTTTTAGAGTGTTGTTTTTTTTGCAATTCATCTCTCTTTCCATGGCAGAACAGTCTGTGTATTTATGCACAGAGGGGATATTAAATACCAGTCAGTGCATGTGAACTCAATGAGTATTTCTCCCTCATCCTGTACACTTCAACATGGCGTGTTTGATACTGTGTGCAGTTGGAAATCGAACCTGTTGATGACATATCTGAGAGCTTTTTTGCGGTTGGCTGAGTAGATGGAAGGGCTGGAGTTGCAGGCAATGAGGTTGGAGGCATCATGGAACAGGTGGACATTGACCAGGTCCAGACCTCTGTGAAGAGCACACACACACACACACACACACACACACACACACACACACACACACACACACACACAATACGGCGATATGTGGCAGATGGAGGAAGAAAACAGGAAGCCCTCTGACAATACCAAAGCTTGACTTCTATCTGATAGGTGAACGTGCGAGAGTGTGTATGCGTGGGTGTGTGTGTGCGTGGGTGTGTGTGTGCGTGTGTGTGTGTGTGCGTGTGTGTACACGTGAGTGTGCCGAGAGGGGTGTCACTTATGAAGAGCTTACTTATCAGTGAGTGCACTTGTGTTAATGTTAGTTCACAAACAAGCACATTTGTCTTCTGTGCTGAGCGTTCACTCCTTTTCTCTAGCTGTCACTGGAAAACAATTAATGTGCATCCAACACACGAGCTGTGTTGACTCACAGCATGATCTTGTGGCGCACAGGTTCTGGGCTCCCTTTGTTAAGCACCCCCAGGCAACAACACAGCAGAACAAATAGTGACTATGGTACTCAGAGAACATAGTGCTGTTTGCTAAGTTTGAGCCGCTGCAGCAGCAGTGACTAATTGCTCCTGGTTCTTTTCAGGGCGAGATTCAGCTCACACTCTCAATTCCTTTAATTAAAAATGTAAATAAAAACATCTCTCCTTTTTCTTATGAGTTATTTCTTAAGTGGAAATTTTGAGCGCTTCAGTTGCCATGTTGCACACAAGGAGCCGGCAGAGATGGAGACACATGCTGCCTCAACTGTGTTCATATGTAGAATATAAGAGCGTTTTTAATTAGACTTCGAAGAAAGTCGACTAGCGGAACTGAAACCTTTTGTTCAACGTCCCCAGGGATCAGCACAGGAGAGCAAACAGTGACGCTGGTAATGAGGAAACAGAAGATGTTTGCTAAAGCGACCTGAGTTTGAGCTGCTGCAGCAGCAAACAGCTCTCAGGGAGTTTCATGGCTGGAATCAGCTCACTCTCAATTCACTCAATTCAAAATTTAAATGAAAACAGCTATTAATGACAGATAATTCATTCATGGTTTCTTATTTTTAGGCATTTCAGAGCACTTCAGCAGCCATATTATTACACACATGGGTTCAATGTCTTTTTATTTCTTTCTCTCAGGCCAAATAAACTTGGATTTTGAATAAGATCAGCTGTCTAATTTGACTGAAATGAGAGTGAGTTGGGCCTGGTCTCTATCAAGTGGTGAAGGTAGAGTTAGTATAGTACGTACTGGTTGTGTATGATCCAGCGGGTCCTCATGAAGCCCTTTCTGGACCACTTGAACTGCAACACACCACACACACACAGAGATTAGAAGGATTCAAAAAACAGCAGTGAGCTGTGTCATTGGAGGGCCAAACTGGTAATTATTGATTCTTTCACATAATTTGTCTCATCTCCCTGTCAGAATAGGCAGACAGCCCCTCAAACCCCAGTAGACTAATTTGTCTCAGCATCTCCCTTTGGCCCCTATCCATGCACACACGCACACACACACACACACACACACAAATACACAGATGCTCACTCACGCATACATACTCACATCAGGCCAGAAATTCTTTGGGAATTTTTCTTTCTCCACTGTGGTTACCCCGTCCAGGGAGCCCACATACTTGTTCTGCCCCGACACTGCTTTAAAATCCTTAACTGTGAGGGGCAGAGGGAGAGAGAGAGAGAGACAGAGAGAGAGAGAGAGAGAGAGGGAGGGAGAGGGGCGTGAAGGGTAAAAGAGTGAGAAAACATGCAAACAGTAATCAATAAACTGGTGTTAACCTCATCAGAGCGGCATACATGATGAGAGGATCTATAAGCAAGCCATTAGACTGTGTTTGGTGAGCACCAATCGGCTCGGGCCACACAGCAAGTGGCAGCTCCAGGATGTTTATGGTCCTTCCATAAGCTTTTCGGAGGAGCTTTTTCATGCCTAACGTGACTGGACTATGCAACAGGAAAATAACAGCTCCACTTCAAATTCAGGCTCTTTGCAAATATCCGGCCAAGAGGGCTGGCCATCAAACTGTGATTTACACATTCACAGATTCAAGTCCTACAATCCCTGATATTTCAATCCTGTGACAGGAGTCTTAGCAATGATATGCAGTGTTGCTCTTCCCTCCTAACGTATAAGCCATGAATGAAAATAATGATACAGGATGCAAGAGGAGTGGTTTGTCTGTGTTCTAAAATTATCTCCATATTCAAGGCAAATAATTAATATAATCTGTCATTTATTTGATTGATTGATTTATCTTTTGTTATTTGGAGTCAATGGAAATGTCACACAGAGACGGAGGAAAGTTTTTACCATTAAAATCATACTGGAAGATGTTTTTCAGTGCCTTGTGGATGAAGTACATGCTCCCCAAAGCCTGTGGAGAGAAAGAAGGAACTGAAATCTCACGTCTGATGATGTTGCACCTGGCAGCAAAAAGGCAAAGTTATAATGTGTAAGTTCAATTTCAATTTGACAGTTTAACGTTCACTTTAAAGATCTCAAAAAGCAGTGAAAACAATGCAGTTGTGATAATGATCTACGAAAACAGCAATAAAAAACTGTTGTTATAGGGTTAGTTATGTTATAAAATAACTATTTTGTTTTCTTGCACAATCCTTTACTTTCAAACAAAAGCTGCAGAGAACGTCCACTAAAAGAATCGCCTAGTGCTAAAGTCAAACAACTTGTCAAGCAAACAGATCATGAACACAACTCCCCCTTAGACATATATGAAACTTTAAAAAATAGAGACATACAAAGTGAACACATAAGTGCACAACACACACTCACACTCTCACACTCACACACCCTCACACACACACTTTAGCACCCAATCATCCCTGACGTGGGCTGACAATTTTTAATGTACTAACTGCCTGCTCCACTGATCTGATTAATCATGCCCTGAGAGATCAATAAAGACAGAAAATTAAAACAATTTAAAAGGTATTAAGCAGTAGGCCTGCTGTCTGCCACCGCCACCGCTGTGACTGGGGGCCGAAGAAAAATCAGCCCGAGCCCAGAGGGTCTGGGGCGTGACGGACCGCTGTGCGCCCCCCCTCCCCTCAGCCCTCAGCATGAGAGATCTCTCCCTGAAGAGACCATTTATCTTCGGTGCCAAAGTCATCCTCCTTTAATGGGATGGAAGTGTCCCCATGGTCAGCCCCAGTGACCAGCAATTAGCGAGCAACTTGTCCAAACTAAGGGCGCGAGGTTAGAGCGCGGAGTTAGAGCCGGGCGGGACGGGCCCATTCAAGAAGGAATACCTGGGCTATAGCATGTTTCTACATGGGGAGTAAATATTAAAAAAAACATGTTATCATTTCAGTTCAGAAATAGTCTGTGACATGTAACACAGTTATAATTATTTTTAATTGACGGACTATATTCTAATAGCTAGCTCAATAAATGTAATCCATGTTGGCTTGGTTTATACCGGATCAGTAACAGTGTTATGTTTAACTCACACAGGAAAGCACATATACACACACACACATGCAAACACACCCACACCCACCCACACAGATAGATATTCTCCTCCACATACTCTGCCAAACACCTATCTTCATCAATCAGGTTTGTGCACAGTTTAATAAAAAAATATTGACTTACAAGTGATTTTTTATCAAAACACCATTTGTACTGGGAATGCATGCAAGTCTGCCCCCCCCCCTCTGCCTCTGCAGCCCCTCTGAAAGGAGAACCCCCCAAACTCTCTCTTGGCCATATAACTGATGATCCGCAGCCAAGGGGAAACAAATTGAAAATCAATGCAGGTGGCACAGACGAAATGAGAATGAGGCATGGTGGGGAGGGGTGGGAGGGGGGGTGTTGTGCAACCCTCTCAGGGCAAGGAATGGAGGGTGCAAGCGCTCCAGCACAGGGGGGAACACAGTCCCAGCTGTCTGCCACCCCCCTCGCACTTTATTTATCGTGCACAAATGGGCTGGGATCAATAGTTTTAATCTAGAGTTAAATGTATTGACTTTGCCCTGTCTCCCCCACACCTGGCCATTGACTTTCCCCTCTACTTCACGCAGCTCAGTCTACAGACGCAGCCATTGACCCCTACTGTCACGAGCCCAGTATGGGGGTATCACCTGGGAGGAGTTAGGGTTAATAGTTGTAGAAATACTCAGCCACTTTCCCCACCTAGGGGCTGATCCCAATCAGGGCAGAATCTGAGCAACATCAGCTACTGACGAACCTGCTAAAAACAACGACCTCCACTGACGCAGCTCGATTCCAGCGTGGCATAAAAAGTGTCGCAAATTGACTCGTTCTGGTATTAGAGGTCACTGGCGAAGAGGTCGGAGACAAGAGATGGCTTTCCTGACAGGTGTGGAGACTGAGGCTGAGCCCGTGACCCCAGCAGCCTCCCGGCAGCTCTTTGGTATCATGAGGAGCAGCGGGCTCGGACCACAGCTATAAAGAGAGACTGGGGGGTTAAAGGATGGATGGGGATGTAGTGCCATGAGTAACTTTGCGAACCGGTCTTTAAACACCTCACCTCTGTCTGCGCCCAACACTAGGTAACTACCACAGCATAGCAGCACACTGTTTCATACTATTTCTTCGAGATCGATGTCACTTACACCCAGGCTGTGGTTTTATGAGAGTTCGCACACTGTGAGTTTGTGCAGTCCGCCTAATAGAAAAACAGTTGCTGGAAAGACATTCAGATCCCGATGAAAAAGAAGAATCCGCATGGTTATGATGCTCTGATAGTGTAAACGATTAGCTTGAGAGTTTTATTTTGAGCACCCGCTCTTCATCAGGCATGAAAAACTTTCAAACAGACAGAAAGGCCTTGTTTGTACATCAAACATGCAAACATATCTCAGCATATAACTCCGTGCTGCAAGTGCTGTGGAAAGCCAAAAACTGTTTTTACTGCTGGTCATAAAATGGCAGCAATGAACTTGAACCTGCTGTTAAAGTGTCCACCCAAATTTTTTTTTTATAGTCGTCTTGTTGTTGTTTTGTTGGCGATGGGATGTTATATAAACATGTTGAGTTTCACTTTAATCTCACTATTTCCTGTGCACAGATTATTGATTACATCTTTTGTTTTTTATCATTACATTTCATCACCGTTTTGTGCAAATAAAGTAATCAAAAAAACAAAAACAAATCATAACACCATTGTTTTGAAAGGTATTTCATAACATTCTCTAGGGCAACCAACGAATTAAAAAACTAGCTGACATTATTTGTTCATTTTTATTCCAATGTTTGTAATGACACGATGACCTAAAAATGCAGAATGGTAAATAATGTTCTAGAGCAATAACAAATGTATTTTCTCATACTGTAGGCAATGATAATGGAAATCAAATGAATCTCCCTTCTGGCCCACGACACACCCTGATGACCTCAACAACATTCAACCACAAGGAAAACAACATAACATTTACCTATGACTAAGTCTACCAGGTCCTGGTTCTCAGTCTAAATGATATCCAACATCAGAGCACATTAAACGCCTCAAACCACCTCACACCACTAATGTGGAGGAGGGCTCCATCTAGTGGACACAGTGGAGAACTGCTCTGACTGAGACCGGCCTCCTGTGGTTCTCACCGTGAAGCTGTCCTCTGCCTGGAACTGGTTGTCCACATAGACGCAGACCCTGTCAAAGTCTTTCATCTCCTCACTCGACTCGATGCTCCTGCAAACAGAGCGATTATAAGGCAATGGAGCTAAAGAACTGATTTCTGCACTTACAATGCAGGTGAAGTAAAACATAAGGGACAGTTTGTTTCAATTTGGTGAACAAACAAGTTGGCAAGGACTATTAGTAGAAATAATCCTACCAAAAGAAATCTTCTGCATGGCCCATGTTGACCATGTAGTCCTTCCCTCCCACCTCCTGGAAATGCAGGGCGATGAACTGCGGCTTGTGGTTGTGGACAGTCTGTTGGAAAACAGAGTCAGGTCTCACCAGGGCTAATGAACTGATACTGAGAAGCACAGAGGGTCAGCAATGTGAGTTGCAGGGAGAAGTGAACTATCCATTTGGGGTCATATAGAGTTTTTCTACTGCACAAGCGCTGCGCCTGGCCTATGGCACAGTATCAGCACAGTATCAGCTTTCCATAGGAACACTCAGCAGTTGTATGTTACTTGCATGTCACCAATGTAATGATGACATCCCTGCCAGCACCCTATGAAAGCGGAGCCAGCGCTAAATATGTAACACACTTCTCATGTGCCTAAACTACTGTATATATAATTTACAGAATATAAAAGAATAAGATACTGTGCGAATATGAGTGGAAAAACATTTATGTGCCTTTTTCACGTAATGAATGCGTAGCTTTAGGCATCTCAACACTGAGCATCTACAGTATAATTTTACAGTATAATTCAGCAGTGACAAAAAGGCAGTGTTTATGGAGACAAGCCCATGGTTGGACCCAAACTCACCGTATAGAATTCTCGTAACCACTCACTTTGAATCTCTCCCACCTACAAAGTGACAAAAAGAAAAATCAGCAAAGGCATGTTTCTTTCTGTAACAAATAGTCAAGTGTCCCTGATCAAGCATTAAAGGATATGTTCAGCGATTTTTGACCTATAGGCTATATAATTTCAGTCAGCTGTCGGTTGAAACTCCAAGCTTCCCTAACTTCCCCAACAATGAGTCCAAACGGTGTAGCCTATCAATCATCTATCAAAATATCTCTAAAAAAGACAACGAAAAGGCGACCAACCGCCATATTTATTTCCACAGCCGGGAAAGCAGCAGCACCGCACCATTTCCACTCAGTGGATAGTCTTCACCCAGTTACTCCATGTGAAGCTGTCCACAGAACTAGAACACGCCACCAGTAACGCTCTTTCACCCCACAGCAGTCTGTGCTGTGGCAGAGAGAAACAGTTCAGTGATTTCCTGATTAGTGAATGTGATGAAACCAGAGCTAATTTTAATTTATGTACTTTGCAACTTTTCTGTTTACTCTCAACTCCCCTGTGGAGCCTGCAAATGGCTTTTTGGAGCCATTTTACCCTGTTTGGACTCATTGTTAGCAGCAAGAGGCCTAGGAACAGAACTCGTCGTTTCTACTGACAGCTGTTTCTAGTCTCTGCGGGTCCAAGTACTACAGGTATGTAGGAGAAAAATTATATATAGGTCCAAAATCGCTGAACTTATCCTTTAAGACACCCTGCCCACTAACTGACCTGGAACAAATACTAGACAGTGTCAGGAAGTTGTCATGGAAAAAAAAACCGACTGATTTTCAAATCCTTTCCTGTAATTGTGAAACTTGCTGGCACTCGTTCGATTGTACAGTGTGACAAACCCCGCCCATCTGTGACTCCAAGGAGAGTAAAACAAACAGTAAGAATTATTTGGAAATATTATCCTGTGTGTGTCACTGGCTCTGTGTTCCAGGATGTAACTGTACCTATCATAATCCTGCCACCTTTCCATTCATCATTCCTAAGGTAGGTTTAATAATGCATGGCCACGTGACAGCTGAGTATATAAAACATGTATGAGGAAAGCAGACAGATAAACCTCACACAAAACCGTCTGTCAGCTAAGCAGGCCTGTCCCAGTTAGGAATACCAGGTACATTTCCATTTACACTGTATTGTATTGCATTAAAGCTGCACTAGGGAACATTTTCATGGAAAAATACAGACCGTCTTATCAGCCTAAATCACAAAGTGGAGCTGGAACAGAGAAGAGCCTCCCATCCCCTCTAACTGAGAAGCCGTAGATTCACCCAAATGAAATTCTGATGTCTGGTCTGGACACCCACAGGCGATGACTGAATGAATTTATAACTCATGAGTGAAAATACTGTATTTCACTCCTCAACAGCAGCGAGCACTTCATGCAGAGAAAGTTGGACTCACTAATGTTCTTTTGCCTCTTTTGTCCCTTCGGTATCCTTTGGTATAAACAGACAGGTGTGCAGGTTGCTGACACCACGTTACATGATTTCTGGGTATTGAAGTTCACATTTTTCAAACAGTTACGTCTCACTGTGAAAAGTTCCCTTGTGTAGCTTTGAGCTGATTATCCAGCTCTTATCCATAAATATTTCTCCTGCCACCCTATACGTCAAATTAAATGCTTAACTTTGACAATAAAGGCTTCTCTGATCATACCAGTCCGCTATTCTCTGATCGAGGGCTATAAATCACATACGGCGGTACATCAATGAGCAATTCCTGCTCACACTAAGCTGCGGCACTTGAACACGTCATATCCTCAAAGCCCCAGGGAATCGGCGAGCAGGCACAGTCCTGTGCTTCCCATTGAAGTCGGGCAGTCATGTACAGCCTTCTGCTGGGCCAGGTGGATTCACACCAGCTGAGCAATGGCTTTGCATAGTGAATTTGCATGTCAGTGTGACGGGGCCGGCTGCAGTCCAACCACTGTGACCTGAAGGGCACCTCATGCGTAATTCTAGTATACGGCACAAACAATTTGTGTGTGCCCATGTAGCCCACAGGACGACCGCATCGATTCTGTTCACTGACTCTCTCCCACTGAAACAGAATTGAGAGGTCTGACATTGATAGACATATATTATGGTTTGTTTTAGAGATGTACAGGATTTTCCAAATCTAAGACACAATACTGTAGATCATAAGTCAGAAAAACAATGAAACCCACATCTCTCTGATGGGTGTATGATCAACCTCCTGAAAAAACAGTATACCATAGGCTATATTTTTTTTGTTGTTCTTATTGCAAAGGACTTCCTTCTGTGGCAAAAACGAATACCATCTAAGGCAACAAGACCAGGCAAGCTTAGCAAGAGAGGTCTTGCGTGAAACTAGCACTGTTTCATCATGCCTTTTGAGAGAAGCACGGAAAAACTGGGACTCTTTTCTGGATCCAGCACAGTGGTTAAGTTAAGGCTTTATTTACTCCAGGCTTTCTAATAATTCCAGAGGAAATTGGTTAAATTGCCCTACCAGTGTGATTGGCAATGATCTGCTCCAATAATGACTATAAAAGTTCTTAAAGACCATGCACATCATTTGTATAAAAAAAAAAGGGGGAAGTCCCTATTTTACTTGTGTCACGTCTATCCATGCCATGAATATGCCACTGCATGGTAATTACACCAGCTCTGTTAAAATACAAAGTTAAGTTACATCACAACTTTTACAATACTGCTCACCGTTTTTGTGTAAGTTCAGCAGGCAAGCCAAAGTCTTGAGTGATTCAGCGATTTTCTGAATTGACAGGTCTTTATTATCAGCATCAACAGAGATTATCTCCAGGATACTATGGTGTGCCATACAAATGTCACTGATGACACAGAGTGGCTTTTAGAGCTGAATGGCTCAGTCTTAACCGCTCTGACAGGAGACTCAGCCAGCCAGGACTGTAAAGCAATAGGATTTATCCTGTGATGTGCTTAAGGTCTTGCCCTTATCCTGAAGGCTGGGTGAATGTTTAGAAGTGTTTGTTTATAGAAATCAGGGGGCCAAAATAAGTAGAAAAGCTCAAGGCCCCAAGGGAAGATATTCATCTGTTTACAGATATCTCCCACAATGGGATCTAACATGTTTTCATTGGAGCCAGATATGGCAACCGGAAACATGGTCCTGAGCCAAATTTCCATGAGTGTAAGAGCCCTCCTCCCCCACACAGTGTCTGAGAGTTTATGACAGCCGAGCCTAGCCCAAAACTAAGAAGCACTGTGCAGAGAGTTTGCCAACATTTTAGAACAGCTCTATTACAGGGAAACCTCCTTAATCCTTATTAGTCTATAAGGACACAAATATCACATTGAAACCATGAACTATATATAATCGCGTGGGAATATTGTAGAAATTCTGTAGTGACGCCACAGGAGATGTAAAATACCATAAACTATGAAAATCTTACTATAAACTCACTACTGAGAACCACAGACACATTGTAAGTCCCTATAGGAATACTGATGTGATTTTTCATCAGGGATTGCAGGCACACGTCACAGCCAAAGACTGAATGACATGTGAAAGTCATGGAAGTTGAGAAAAAAAAAACGAAATAAAGACAAACTTGTACAAGCCTACAGAAATTAGGTAAATGAAGGACTGGCCTCTACAGCACAAAGTCATGATGGGTGTCAAGTGGAGTGGAGGTCTGCAGGCAGGTACTGTTTTTAATGGGTGGTGGGGGGGGGGGGGGGACAGTGTAGTTACCATGGTATAGACAGTGAATTATAATGAAGTGACAGCAGGTCATTACGCGCGTCCGGGGTGCCGACTTTGACACATTTGACACATCCAGCTGGCTATTTCTCCGTACACCTTTTAGCTAAAATGTTCAGGCAAAAACAATTCATAAGAGAAGTAATGGAGCCCATACATCGTAAAACTTGCCGCCTATAGTTGGGCCTTTCCACCAACTATTTCTTTATTAGCCTATAGAACAACGTTAACATTTACGCATATTCCAGGCAGCATTGCAGTCTAACTGGGGAGTCCAGTTGCAATTTTCTTCTCATGAGTCTACTTACATTGTCAAAGAGTGATCCGACGTTGGCAGTGACAAGCAACACATCAGTGTACGTTTCCATGATAACGATCCACCTCCAGAAATAGTCCGAGGAAACTCCGTAGCGTCGCCAAATGACGTGCGTCAAGGCCTGTACTGTCCAGAAGATTAGGCCGATTGTATTGAGTCTAAATCGCGACTAATAGCGCTGAAAATACACCAGCATCACACTGACCGCGTCTCGCTTTTAGTCCAACTTGTCCACGTTTGTTGATGGCGGGCTGTCGTCTCAAGTCGTGATCGTACGCCGGAGCAGCGCTCATCTCCATCGCCGAGCCAAGCAGTGGGGATACATGCGTGGATTTCCGTCGCCCCTCATGGTTAATTGGACTAGTGGGTTCTTAGCGGACTTAACGCCGGGACGGTGCATCTGCTGCCTTGACAAACACACCGAGAACCGGACCAAGCAGTTACAGTCAGTGTTGTTGTGATATGAACTCTGGAGCTCCGCCCAGTTGCTGCGTGCAGTCAATTATAGTCTTCCTTGTCAAGTTGTATCACCGCATCACGGCCAATACACCAAAAATGCAACCTACTTGGAAACTAATCAGATAACACATGGTCTGTGTGTGTGTGTGTGTGTGTGTGTGTGTGTGTGTGTGTGTGTGTGTGTGTGTGTGTGTGTGTGTATGTGTGTGTGTGTGTGTGTGTGTGCGTGTGTGTGTGTGTGTCCTACCTGAGAAAATGCTACTGTACTGCATTTACGAAAATGATCTATTGTAATCGTATAGTACAATTTAGAAGGACTACTATGAAATATTCACAGCAAACCACAAGTCGTTAAATTAATATTATATGAATGGTGATACCAAGATGGTAAAAAGATATCAACTCACTATTGAGTACCACAGACTCACTATAGGTTCCTACAGGAATATTATAGCGATATCATAGGAGATAATACCATAAAGTCATAAAGTACGATAAGCTCACTATAAACTACTAAGCACCACAGGCACAGTCCAAATAGGAATTTTATAGTAATGAAGTGAATTTGTTAAATTACCTCTCAATAATGACAATTAACTTTTGCCATACAACTATTGTTGTCCTTGTTCTATAACTACTGAGCATCAGAAATAAAAGTATAGTGTAAAAGCAGATGAGTTTGTCTCAGCTGGAATGGTCTTATCTTTCTCTGTAACTTGCCTTGGGTGTGTGCTCATAAACCCGCATGACAACAGCACAGCCCATTTCTGCTAGTCCACAAATCCTGCCTAGCTAGTCCTGCTTCAACAGAACCGATAAAATCAATTTTCCTTGTTTCTTGGTGGTTAAACACATAACCTACAATTGTTCATGTTCATTCTCTAGAGCAATCCCAAACTTCCAGAATAACTAACAATGCAATTACCAACAAAACTGCAGTAGTGTTTTTTTCTACACAGTGGGCCAAAGGAGATGTAATGTGTTTATGAATAAACTTCTTTGGAGTGGATAGGGCCTGGATGTGGAGCCATGCAGGCGTCCACAGCAGCAGTCTGAGCACCAGCCCGGGGTAAAGCAAAGATGGCTGGAGGCCTAAAACTCTGGCTCTCCATAGAGCTGTTAGTGAGCTGTTCAACCATGTCGTGGTTTACACAACCAACCTTTTGAGATCTTCTCCCTGCTTCCTCTACTCCTCCTCTGGGCATTGTGCGCTTTATTCCCCCATGTCAATAGATCCATTTGAAGCTATTGCAACACAGAGAAGCAAAAGAATGTCGCCCTGTCCATCACCAGTTGAAAACAAAGCCACCTAAAGGGGAAAGCTCTCTGAAAGGCGACTGAGGCGATTTGTCGCAGCCAGGAGCAACCTGGGTTTTGGATGAGGCCTCAGCAGAGGGATGGGCGATATTTCACATCCACTGAAAGGCATCCTAGCTGGACAAGTTGTTCCTGAGTGCATGGCATGGAGGGGATCAATACAGAGTATGGGATGCTCAAAGGAGAGCTCTCAATCCTCAGCCCAAGCTGTGTTTTAGCCACTTGCTGCCCACTGGATAATAAATCAGAAAGTGTTGCCCACTGTGGGTAACTGGGCTCCCAGTCCTGGCTTAGGAGCCAAGAAAAACACTGCAAACCAAAACTCCTGCTTAAACAAATTACTTGTACTTGATTAGACCAAAAACATTATAAATTTACGATATTTCAAGAATGGTTTACTTTTGGAAGATATCTTAAACCACTAGTTTCTCAACAGAATGGTGATACTGCCAGTAGAGGAAGAAGTACCCAAAATCTTAAGCTGAAATACCCTGATACAAGTGGTAGTCAACTATTCAACACTTAAACAGAAGTTGTTATAAAATGTACTTAAGACTTAATAATAAACATACATGCTATATTATTTAGAGTGCGGAAGTGTTCCATTTTGAGTGCATTAACCCTCTGCAGGCTGAGCTTTAGAGGTCAGTGGTTCAGTTCTGCTTGCTGACTGCTTTCTTTTAAGTTGTTGTTTTGTTTTAAGTTTTATGAACTGATAATTTGGTATGCTACGCAAATGTTTTAATAAAACTAGGAGTAAAAAGAGGTTATTATAAAACAAATACTCTAGGGTAACTACACCAAAACGGTCCTTTTAACCCAGTAAAAATACTCTCCACCATTAGTGCACTGCTGTTCAGAAATCCCACCCACATTTTCACTGCTTTTTTTTTTAACTGGCAAACTGGCTGCTAGCTTCATAGATTTCTGCAAGAACAAGTCTTTTTGTGCCTACATCTGAGGAAAACAAAGGGATTGACACATACTTGTGTGAAAAGCTCCTTTAAAAATCAACATACAGTCACAAATTGAGTCACATTCTTGAACTTTTATTTTGGTGAACAGATTTGACACTATCTAAATGACTATCCCTGATACAGCAAACTCTAGAGGGATGAGCGCCCCATTAGGGAGAAAACAGCAAAGGCTGTCCACCATCTTCCTGAACTACAGGGAGTCCAAAACTACAGCTGCACCCTGTCTCCTCGCCTCCTTGAAGAGGCTGCCAAGTAGGAGAAAGATCATTGATGGGGGGGGGGGAAGAAAAAAAGACGATAGCTTTTAGAAGTCACTTTAAGTGAATTTGGCAAGATGGTCCCTGCAGTGAGCAGGAATCCAATGAAAACATGATGAGAAGCCTGTTAGGAAGTGTATTAGTAAGAGGATGATTTATCAGCTGCTTGTAATTATAAGCATGTTTTAGTCTGTGAGACCAATTGTGATGATCATGATCCTACAACACGTACGCTGTGGGGCCTAAGGGACGATGCCGAGAACATCCCAAATAAATTCTTGTTAAGGAATGGACTCTAAATTCAAATTATGTTGCATATTAGCTGGGACAAGAAAATCTGCCACAATTCAAAAATCCCTATCACAGTAACTGTGGATGCACAATTTCCACTTCATAACGTGATGATTTACACATTCCGTGGAAAACAGCACAGAAACAAAGACAACATATCCAGAGCTCATCTGTAAAGTAACTCCTATATTGACCACATGTAGATACAAGTCTTACTGTAAAACACAAAGCTTAAAATATAAGGATTTTTTTTCCCTTGGAAAAAGCCCATAAAAATATCTGAAATGTAACAAAATGTGGCACCATGCCCTAAGTCATGTTGAGTACAAGCCAGTTATGCGTCTCCCAACTCAGTCAGAGGGTTTGCCTTTAGAACAAACAAGCTGCATCTACAGTAACTCTGTCTTACTTCCCAGGTCAAATCAGGTCTGTAACTTTAACACAATGTGATACAAACATTATAGTAAAACAGAACTTAAAAAGGTTAAACTACCAAACAAAGACAGGAATTCAATGATAGACGATAAATACAATTTTTCCCTCAAAAGAATGCCACCGAGGAAGACAACACACCATTTCTGTGTGCACCTTATTTTCACTCTAGTACAAGCCAGGCCTCCGTCAAACTATTCCAACAAGGGACAGGAGACTCAGAACGATCCGTAACAGCGATGCGAACTGAACATGCCAGGCTGAGGCAGTGACTGAGGAAGCCAAATGGAGTATTGTTGACATCAGAGAGGGAGTTTTCCAGTCCAGGAACTCCAATAGGGAGGGAGCAGTGCTGACTGCCTATTTATTCAGTGGTGCCCAAGTGGGTCTCTGAGCCAGTGCATCTCCAGACAGGTGCTTCAGGAGCGACTACGGTCCTCTTGGGTTCCCACAAGCATTTTGCTGTACAGCTTCTGCTGCTCTTCTTTAAAGGTATCTTTTACCTTTCCTCGCTTCAAACCTCCGTCCCTGCAAAAGAGTTTGAAGTGTGTGAGAACAATTATTGATCTGTTTAGTGGCAAATGATATAGTTCTGCAGTAGTCTACACCTGATTTAGAGACTACCACCAGAATGAAATGCTGAACAAATAGTGTGCAACACAGACTTGGTGTTTATGACACCGTGACAGACTTGATATGCAGCGTATACAGTAGCTCAGAGCCATTCACATAGGAGCTCACAGGACAGTAGACGTTTAAATTGTATAGGCGGTATGTCTTACCACAGGAGGTCGACCAGTCCCCCTTGCCTGGCTATGGCTGCCTTTACACGATTGGCAAACTGTACAGCATCCTCCCCCTCCTGTTCGCAAAGAAAGAGAAATCATAAATATAAACAGACCAACAAGTGGCCATACCTCCTTGAAGATAAAATACACAGTGAAAAGCATACACATAATCTTTGAGAAAATGTAGTGCATGACAAAATGTATGGCTCATAACGACCGCTACAAAATGTAAGTCCAAATATCGGGCCTCGAAGCAGTCGTTTGTTCCTGATGCTATGAAGCTTTGAGATGAACACAATGGAGTCATACCTGACCTCTGAGCAGTATGGGCAGTGATCATGGTTTACTGTATGTTACTGGAGTATTCTGCTTTAGTTATGCTAGCAGTGCTCTGTGTGTTATGTTGTGTGTATTACATCATTTGTGGTGTTTCAGTGATTAATTCATTTGCCACTGCGGGATCACTACTACTACTTCTACAACTAGTACAAGCTACTACTACTTTTGAGAGCAAGGCAACCTTTAAGCTATCTCCTCTAGCTTGTGTATAATTTTCATCCCAAGCATCAAGTGGAAAATGTGATCAAAGGGCAAAGCGGCTCTGAGGACTGAACAAATCACAGCTCACTGTTCATCCAAGTCTGACATTTAGAAAGTGAATAATTGCCCTTTCTCTACTTTCGCCATCAAGAAGGCCGAAAGCGGCCGGAGCTCTGAGGCCGCTCACTGCCCAGTATCATGTGGCCTTTGTTGAGGGAAGGGGTGGTCGCCCCCCACCTGGGTGCTGCTGATTAAGTTTCGATCGACTCACTCCTCACAGTTCCTCACAGTGTGAGTAATGAATAAGAGTTTATATACATGCCAAGATTAATCTATACTTTGTCTATAACAATCCTGTGATTATTATTAGTGAAATGCCAGTCTGATTCAATCAGATTGAAAAGACAATTGTAGCTAAACAATGAGTGTAGTTTCCAAGTTAGCAACACAACCTTTCCATTCTCTCAATTTACTACTTTGAATATCATTTCCTTACGTACTGGATGGCGAGCCAGCTAACCTTTCAATCTTAATGAAAGTGATCCCTGATTTGAACCCCCCTCAAAGCAGGTAGAATTTGCATCCCCAGCTGCAAACACTGGGGAACATTAGAGTTGCCCAGATAAACAATCCCAAGGCACAAATACCACAATTAAATGTCATGCTTTGAGCTCTACCAGGAGTGATATGAGGTGCTGCACCTGCTCAGTCAAGTGTTTGGCCATAAAGTTGAGTTAGTTTAGCTCTGATTCCTAACTAAGGGTCTAATTAGGAATTAAACCTGGGGTGCCCAAAAATTTTATGTTAGGGGGTGACAAGAGCTTAATTGGTGGTGTGGCCATGGGATGAACTACATGAATGAAAACTGATTATTTAGAAATGTAGTAACTGGATGTTCGAGTCACTTGCTACGTTTTATGTCATTGTGGCGTTTGTGAATATGTCTTTCAATGAAACAGCCATTTCAAAAACCTTTAAAAAAGACTAAGAGTCCAACAGCCCCAAGACATGGTACTGTGTGGAAGCGCCCCTGCCGGGAATCGAACTTGCGTCTCCCGATTGAGAGTCTGCAATCTAACTCCCTGCGGCACACTGTCACCCACGTGACCAACAGTGGTGAACAGAGCGACTGACCAACCAACAATATGATCCACACACACCAAATATATCTCTCTGAAACCCTTTGGAAGGCCAAAGGGAATTTTGGACTACGGTTCCTACTTTGTGCAGAGTTAAACCATGGAGTCTCACCTCTCTGCACATCGGAGGAAGGTACCACACACTGCAGACGATGGCCCAGCTGCTCATCATACGTAACAGGTAGTTGACCATTCCAAACTTGCTGCTATTCCAGAAGGCATCTCCAAATCGGGGGTCATACTGTAAGGATCAAACACACCAGAATGATTCAGTAATACTGGATTAGCCTGAATAAAGGGTGGAAAAGCAGTAAAAAATGTGTGGATGGTAGTGGCTACAAAGCACAGCCTACATAAAACATGCAAAGTGTAAGAAAGACATCAGCCTCACCTTAATGGCCACAGGATAGACTGTGGAGCCAATCTCAAAGCTGCCCTTCTTGAACATCATAACTGAAGTGTTGTTGATACAGGTACCTGCGGATTGAGAATAATAAAATAAATAAATAAAAATAACAGCAACTCGAGAAGCTTTGTAACAAATGTTTACATGACTGTGTTGTAAATTTATGAAGCCTTCCCATCTACAGCAGATCAAAGGACAAACTCACCTTCTGGGAAAATGAGAATGGGCAATTTAGTTTTATCTTCTACGTGGTCGCTCAATCTGCAACACAGGAAATATGTCGGCCATTAGCAACACAAAATGTGTTGCAACACTGAGGACATGGACACATTAGGCTTCATGTAGGATTTACACAAAACCAAATTCCAAGAGAGTGACATTCAAATTTCATGTCATTTTTTTCATTTGCACAAATGAATGACAAAAATAAAATTCTTCCCAAAGTACTGCAACAAAAAATTGATTAAACCGAGTCTGTAATGCTACCTTTTGGCCACTAGATGTCGGTCTTTGACTTCTGAGCGCTCAAACCAAATGTGCGGGCAGGCTTTGACCATGGACCTCTGAATGACCCCCATCAAGCCACCATGGATTTGGCCAACCTGATACACACACATATACAAACACATGCAAATAATAGCACACAGTACATCTATATCAGGAGAAATGCCATCACACCAGTCAAGCAGCTGCTTTGGAAAAAGTGACCAGTGTCAATGTTTTGGTAGCCTCCTGCTGGGCAGCAGTATAGTTACCATTGCATAGCAGCCATCGCTGGCCAGGATGATGACATCAATGGGTGAAGTGTGGTTGGCAACACAGATTCCTCCATTCTTGGGTTTATTCTCACTGGGAAGATGGGAGACAGGAAGAGTGTTAATTGCCTATATATATATATACTGTATATATACTGTATATCATACAGATACTTTTATTGTCAACAAGTGAAACTCAGGTCATTTATTTATATAGCCCAGACTTTATGGAACTTTATGGAAATTTTGTAAAACTTTCCCCAGTCCAATGTAAAGACCTTAGGAGAAACAAAGCAACCCACAGTGGCTATGTTAAAGGTTTGACCCCCTGAGCATGCAGGATGTATTACTAGAGTCCTCATTCCAAAGATAGAGTTGCTGATCTGAAAAAAGAGAGAGGGAGCACCACCCCCTATGTCACTTGTGTATTTTTATCTCCTCCCAGAGTAGAGGAATACATGCTACAACAGGCCTAGTCCTTAGTGACAGACACACAGAAACCTGTGATGAATAAGGACAGAGCCTGTGTTCTGTTTGTATCGACTGTGCACAGTGCTTTGTTGTTTACAGTTTGTTATTCAAATAATTTGAAATGAAGACAGCGTCAGATTTGATTGTTTTGACATCAGCTGACCTTTAAATGTCACCTATTTTCTAAACTACAAATGAATTGTGTCAGTTTGTGAAATGTCTGCTTAGTTACTTATTTTTAATTTAACACAGAAATTACAAGAAAAAAGCTTTATCCTCATGCAAATGCGCTAATCAGAAAACTAGTTTTGTTTGGTGCTCTCTTGCAGTTCAATACAAAGTTCAGTCTGGTAATGGCACAACGTGAGCATCAAAAAACAAATAAATAATAAAAAAAAAACAATCATCATTCAGACAAGCTTTCAAAACAACAGTCTGACTGAGTAATCTCACAGCTCCTGAGCCACGATTTCAAACTCATGTTAACCAAAGACAAGATGCCAGTTGTTGATGTAAGATACCGTTTATGGGCAAACATGCAAAGCATCAACTTCCTGTTCTACATCCTGCTGCATGTGCCATCCTTTCTAGATGAGCTCGCTCCCATTTCATCTTCCTGTGTGATTCTCCCTCTGCCCAATTCAAACCAAGTCTCCTCCACTTCAAAAAACCCAGACTACCACCGACCCATTGCATCAGTAAATAACAGCAGATGATCATAAATTTACACAATTTTGGTTCCACTCACCATACTGACAGCTATGTTTGTAAATTGACTGTTTGATTTCAGTGGCTGCGAGCATCATCCTCTCCGTTATAAAATGCAGTAGCCTGGTTTGGTCTGCACTGGCTTTGTGGGTGAGACAGCAGTAATGACTTGTGCTTCACCTGGGCTGACGGTGCCCAGTGCGATGAATATGAATGCAGACAGTCGGTGGCTAGCTTTGAGCAACCTCCATCTCACGCTCACTCTAGGCTCTCACATTGCAACTGACAACATACATTGGTTTCCATTCCCCAGAGAGAACCTACCCCATCTGTCATTATGTAATCTCATGTAGCCACATGAGCAAGAGGTCTGCAGAAAATCATGTCAGAGAAAGTGGAATAATGGGACCTTGTGGAACAGAGGGTCACAATTCGATTGCCTCTGAGTCTGAAGAAACGGTTTTTGCGCACATCGCCGGACCAGAAGCACTTCTGGTTTGTTTTCTGAATGGTTAGCACAACCACATCTACCAGGCCTGTTAAATTACATCAACCTGGATAAAAATAACCACAGTATGAATCAACACTTAATTCAGTTTTGACAGAAGTATGCTCATTACACCAGATACAGCTGATGAAGCCTTTACAGGCTTGACAACTACTTTATCACAGAGATGTAACGGCCTTTGGAAGCCATCGTTTATAACTTGACGTAATCTCTTCTAAAGCCGTAGTGAAATCTGGTTGCTAATTTGATGCTTTACCTCGCAAAGGTTACTCATTTGTTGGATGAGTAACCTTTGCTACAAACATCAAACTCTTTAGATGCCATTTTACCATTGCCTGCACCATGTCATCTTTCATAAAAGTTTTGTTAGTTTGCCAACTGTACCAATTTCCTTGGTTGGTCCTAGGACAGAAAACAAGTGACCATCAGTGCCCAAGTTCTGCCCAGAGTTCTTCCCAAGTGAAATTTGATTGGTCTGAGTAATGTCAATAACCAACAGCATCGTCACCCTCTTTTAACCATCTTTTTAGTTGAAGCTTCTCTAGACCTCTTAACGTGAGCCAGAGGTGTGGCTACATGAGATTAGGTATTATGCAACTGGTAAATTGTGTTTAAGAATATATAAATACATCACACCTATCAATCACCCATGTGACCTCTGTCAGGTCTTGTGTGTTGTCTCTGTGAGTTAGCGGTTGCACACACTATTTGAATAATTGACTAGTAAACTACAAGCATACAGGCACAGAAAGGCACATAATATCCATTTCTAAAAGGCACAGAAAACCGAAGCAACATTCGTTCAAACATTGTTTTTGCTACATGTAAGCAAAGGAAATGTAGGCTATTATTTTGAGAGAAACTGCTCTGGGCATGTAGCTTAATAACAGCAAGTTTCACACAATCAAAGGACTTGCTATTTTGTTTTGAATTTAACTTCTATTTTACCTCTGAGTCACACTGAAAATGAGAATCTGCTGCGTCAAACTGACTAAACTTGCTGCATTAAGTTAATAAACAGCACTGTGCTCTACCAATACATGTGCATTAATCTCAAAGTGTTTGTCCCATTTGGCAAGAGTGGGGTTGTGTTTCCTGGATGTCTTACACTGTTGTGGGTATTTCTCCAATATCATTGTCTTTAAAGCTATTATTTCTGATGATTTAATTTCTAAGAGTCAGCTTGATGTGCATATTATTTAATCAATCACTTGAGTGGCTCCCTTATTTGCATACAGCCTTTCAGAGCCAATCAAGGACAGCACTGATTGTCCCACATGTGCTGCATCTACCCTCCCCATCTTATCCCTTACCAACTGTGACTGTTATATTTTTAGCAAGAAATACAATTTAGCTATGTAAAAAATCTACTGTTGTACCCATGAATAGTCAAAACCTACTTGGAATGAGTTCCTGCCTAGTCTCAAGGTGTGGGGACAAGAGTAAAGGTCCTTACCTGTCATGGTAGGTGATGATGGCAGTTAGAGCTCTGACACATATTCTGTAGCACATCAAATGAACCTTCTGACTCAGAAAGTTCTTCATCCTACAGGAAGGAGAATACAACAGCAGTATTGACTTTCTGCAGCAACATGGGACATCTAATACAATCAAATTCAGCTGCTTGAGCTGAATTGTTTGGATAAATTAAAAGACAAGCGTGTCATTAGACTTACCTTCCATTTGGCAGCAGCCCAATGATAGAGGTGAGGAACACAAGGAGGCCTACACCAGTGAAGGCAAGAGTTACCCTGTCAGAGAGACAGACAGACAGACAGGCAGGTTACACAAACTGCTAAACCAGGGAACTTTACAACAAACATGACAGGAGGGGAATCCATCTTTTCAATTCAATGAATTTAAATCTAACAGCTCATCCTTTTTACTGGCATTTAAACACAGGACTTAAACATTAACCAAAAAAAATCTTATCTACTCCAAGTTTTCACTGAGAAGAGTAACCATTCAGATAACAACAAGGAAATGTCACAAGTAATGTCATCCGGTGGAGTGGGATTCCTGCTGTTAATCAAAGTGCCATCCTATCCTATCCTGATGTTAATCAAAGTGCCATATCTACTCTCCACCTCCCCTGATAACAGACTCCAAAACCTGCAGGAGGGCACATTGGGCAATGGTTAAGCTGTCCAGCAGGCCGACTTAATCTGCTTGAACCAATCATCCAGGGTTGGAGAAGGTGCAGATTAAATTAGGTGAGGATTACACCAACAGAAACATTACAAGAGGTGAGGATCTGAGGCAGGCCAATACTCAACTGGACTAGTACGAGTGAGTGAAATCTAGTAGCTAGACATGAGACTAGAATGCTGTCTGTGTCTGTGCAGCGGTGGCCTGATACGTCTCCCCGCTGGCAACTGGACCTGAGCCAGGCAGGCTTAGTCCTGAGTCACTGTCCTTGTGTTTGTCTCCCTCACCTCCGAATGAGGTTATCTCTCTCTGTACTGCCTGCATTTTCCATTGTTTAATCTTGCTGTTGTTTTCTTACTGAGCCATCTTATATGCCATGTATTGTGTGGGGGTTTATGACTTTTCACAATATGCCCACATCTTTCATAGAGCTGCACGTTGCCTCGTTATCAACTTTTATTTTTTCACTTCGATAACATCAACAGTTAGGCTTGTTGTTTCAGTGCAACTTTGCAACTGGATACGATGAAGCCACAATGAGAATACAAGTCATGCAGAGATGGAGAGGGACTAGGCTACTTATTCATATGCATAAATCCTTATAAAAAAATTTTTATATCAATGAAGATTAAGTTTGCAATAAATTGTTACCAGAAAATCATGCTCCATTCTGACTACCATGTTATTTTGCTGCTAGCATATGACAGCAGGCAGCAAAGTTGTGCATCAGTGAAATACCTATAGGAACATTTTTGCAGTTTAGTTCCCCTTCCGCTCAAACTTACTATCAATGGCTTTTTAAAGTGACTAGTGTAATTATAACATTTAAACTACTGGCAGCTTATGTTACCTTTTTGGCACTGTGGTATCATTGCATAATTGAAACTGATACAAGGGCTGGTGTCAGTGCCAAAGTCTAATTTTTTGACGTCATGGCAACACAATTTCAAGGTGTTATTCTGCTGGCCATTTGTCCAGGAGGATTTAAATTTCCAACCTCAAACAACCAAAAATGAATCAGGTTAAACTCTAACTCTAGAGCAGATACCTGAGAGGCAGCAGGAAGCCATAGCGGATCAGCACACCCAGCCCCCAGAGGACCGTCAGTCTTAGGCTGATGTAATGGAAGTTGTAGTTGCTGCGGGTCATAAGGTTCCAGGACTCCAGCTCCTCGGCGGAGAAGCGCTTGGTCACCTCATCGTCCATGATGCTCTCCACTCCTCGCCGAGCAAAGTAGAAGATGTCGGACATCTCAAACTCAGAGGCCGAGTCCAGGTCTCGGTTGCTGCCGCTGCGCCGAATCTCCTTGATCTCCTCTTCCAAGGAGGTGGGCTCCCTGGCAATGATAGCTGGAGCGGTCCAGAGAGACGCGATGTGTTGTTAGCAATCCTTGCCTCTTAAACAAACATGCCTACTGAACATGCACACTTTGGTAGGAAAACACCCTAACACCACATCTTACCATTTGAGTAGGGTTTGTACAAGAGGTGATTCTTTTCTTTAGCTCCTCTCTCTATCCTAAGTGTGGCCCACTAGAAAGAAAGCAAAAAGGGATGTAAAAAATATATCAAATGACTCACAAATGCATGGAATTCATAAAAGAAATGTTTCCACATATGACTTTCTAGGGTTACATCCTTTTCATCCAGTACTTCAAAGATTGAGTAGTAGGTAGCTTTACATTACAGTCAGGTAACATGGATACGTGCGTTTACATTCAACATTTTTGTAGAAAAAGTGCTGCCTTAAATGCATACTGCTGGTAATTTGAAAAAGTGAGTCGCACGACACGCTCTTTGTTTCCATAATGACCAGCTGCCACTATCAGCAAACAGTACTCCAACTTTCAAACACTTACAAGAAACTCCAACAACACAGCCAATGTGCTCCATTCTCTTTATGGTCAGAGTAACTTTAAGTATCTTTTCTACTGGTAATTTGTCCATTTTCAGTCTGGTTGTTGTTATTGTTGTAAATTGTCATAGTGTGAAACCCTGACGATTAGTCGGCTCACAAAAAAGCAGTCCATGCTACGTATTCTCCTCTGAACTTCTCTTAACTTTACAATTATGCTCTGCCAAAAAGACACTAGTTGCAAAACCTTTCCAAAGCAGTGGCTTTCTATCCACCTTGCTGCTGCTCCCCACTACCCGTCACTTAAAAAAGCAGCTGGCAGTTTTGAATTTTTTTTTTTTTTTCAAAATAGTATGAAAGTGCCAGAAGTCCTGATTTGGTTATCTCCATATTAAACCAGTGCTCCAGAAGACCATGAAGATGGATGTTATGAATTATGCACATGGCTCATCTGTGAGAACAACCTTGTATTAAGCAACTGTCATCAAAATGGCATTCATGTCTTTTCAGTAAGTATTACTAAGTGGCAATTACATCCTCTTTGATATGTGAAAGTCTAGCCTATTGTGTGTAATGTGCAAGCCAAGACATAAACAAACAGGTAATGTCTACTAAGAGGCAGGAAAAGTACAGAGTGTTCCCTTTGCCGTAGCAACAACAGGCAGAACAGAAGATCTCAGGGAAAAGTGGACTGGGAGGTGCTGAATGCATTTAAAGGGATAGTTCAGTTTTGGGGGGATTTAGCTATTTTTCCTACTCACCCAGAGTCAGACAAACTTGTGAGTCACATTTTATGTCTCTGCATGCAATCTGAAGGAATGGGAACGGTTGGGCAATCTTAGCTCAATTGCTGAAAGTGTACGGGATCAAATACCAGCTCCTCTCAAAAGTAGGGAAATAGACCTGCTCAGTATATTCCGGCTGAAATTAATATTGCTGTGAATCAGCCTGGTCTTCCTCAAAGTACAATATGATTAAGCTATGGTCATTTTCGATCACAAAGACCGATGGCTACATGGCTAGCTAGCTAGCTCCTGAAAGTTTTGAGTTTACAAAACTCTCTCTTAAAATCTCTCTCTTTGCAAGAACAGAGCAGAACAGAACCTAATGGTACTTTCAAAACAACTGGGAACTGGGAAACTTCCCACTTGGGAGTTTCCTGCTTTCCACCTCAGAGCATTCAAGTGGTTGAGATGGGAACCATGGAATTACGAGTTGGAGGGCCGTTCAAATGGATTATTCCTACTCGTAAGTAGGAAGTTTCATAGTTCCCAGTTGTCTTGAATGTACCATAAAAGAAGTCCAGCCGCGAATGAGAAAGTTGATATAATCTAATTTCTTTATTAACAGTCGAATTAACAACTTTGTAAAAACGTAAATTGTAATGTACAGCTTTGTTAGACCAGCCATCCATCTTTGGAGAAGTTGGAGAAGTTCCCTACTTTTGAGAGGAGCTGCTACTTGATACAGTAAACTTGCAGCAATTGAGCTAAGCTAAGCATTCCCATACCTTCAAACTACATGCAGAGACATAAAAAGGCATCCAGGAATCATCTGACGCTGCTACGAAGCTGCACATATACAGTATGTGCATACTCCAGTACAGAAAGGCCTGCATGTTTGCATATGCCAACAACCATTAGAATTATGTAAAAAAAAAAAAAAGCTGTGAATGTTGAGCAGCAAACCCTGGCTTTGCCTACAGCAGATGGCTGCTGTCATGGAAAAACTCTATAGCCGACCTAAATTTGGTGTTTTCCATACTTTTACTTAACCTGAAGGCTCACACAACCCTTTACAGGTAGAGCAAGTTTCTAACCCTGGGGCCAATGAAACTCATTTAAAACCGTTGACAAAGAAAATGCATGGCTGTCAGTTTGAAAATAAGGCTGTTTCCCAACTTCCTGAAAAGTTCACTTTTTGAATATGCAAGGGTTTCAGCCCACGGTGTAATATGTCCATCTGATTGATCCAAACTGGTCATGAATGCATGAAAAGACATCAGAGACCTACATGACTAGCCTACCCAGCATTTGTTTTTCTCTCCTTTACAGCTAGCTCTAAACCATGTCACAACAAGTAGTATTACTCAGTCATCACATTAAAATGCAGCTGCAGTTGACAGTAATGACTGATTTGGTAGAGGAGGAGCAGACAGAGTACTGCTTGTTTGAGTAAGATAATTAGAATAAGGTAAAGAAGGTTGCATACATGCTAATCCCTCCTAAAAGCATTGCAAGTGTTGGATCCCTCCACAAATAGCTTGGGATAAACTGAACAGGAAATATAACAGTAATATAAAATCGGTTTTAGTGAGAATTTAACAAATGGCAAAAACTAAATGTCAACAGACAAGAAAAAGGTGGACGTTCTGTTGAACTGATTTGATTGGGAGAGATCTTGCTTGTATACCTGATCGTGCCCAAAACAAATGCACTCAAGACCCATGCTGATAAAAGGATGCACTCTGGGTCAACAGAGGCATATATTCAAAATGTAAAAACACCACAGGCTCCTGGCCTATGGTGTTTTTATTATTTATATAGTAATAAGCCAATACACTGCCATGCCCACTGCCTCACAGCAACTGTCACGGTGTCACTTCACCTTTTCTCTAAATCTCATGTTAGCTACTGGAGTTGTGAGCTAAGAACATCTCTCATATCTCCCTCTGGTCCATTTATTTCTGGCACAAGATCCTGTTCTCTGGGGGACGTGCTGGGACGTGACGACAGCTTTAGTGAAGACACACCAGAGAAAGCAGCAGGAGAGACAAGATAACCGTCTTGGGTTTCATCTTGCAGTAATTTTGGCAGCAAAAAGGTGAACAGCCTCATTAGTACTAGCCATATTGCACAATGAAGCTTATTAGCCTAATTGGCGAGTCAATCTCATTTCTGGACAGCGAACGCTGTAAATAAGTACAGTGTTGTAGACTATTAATGCCGTGTCACTTTGAGTGACAATTCAACAGCAGATGACAGGCAGTGGCATGTCTGTACCACTGTTTTCTCTGGTTACATAATATGGGAAGATGGGCCCTCTGGCCATTATGTAATCTATATCAGCCAGTAAATACAAGGACCACTGTATGGGTACTACAGATAAGAGTCTGTACCTGAGCAATGCCCTTGTGACGAGTCCATGGGGCCAGCAAGTTCCTAAAAAGTTATTTTACCAGCTATAGTTGTAAAAATGACATGTTCTATGCATTTTTTTTTTTTTAAATACATAAAGTGTCCCCCAGATCTAAAAATGACTTGTGTTAATTCTAAGGGAAGAAAATAAATGCACGGCCAGAGCAAATAAAAGCTGTCCTAAAACAATAATGCCTACACTTTTGTGAACTATAGCAGGATGTTGGGCAGCAGCAGGAGACAGAGCATTCTTTTATCCTGGAACTGAGCTGGAGCAGTAATGCACCATTAGCCATAGTGTGTACTTCAGTGGAAAATTATCACGATTCACAGCCCTGCAAAGAATAATCATTTATCATTCACACATCACCTCAAACTGCAGTTACAGTCCTCAATGTTCTCTCAGTTCATTAAGTCAACAGAAAGTTGATGGTTGTGCTACTACCTCTTACCTCAAAGATCTTTAACAATGATTTCATGTAGAGACGTCGGATGCCAAATGACACCCCGAAGATGGCAGGCACAATAATGAAGACCAGCAGTAGGGTGAACCACACCGTGAAGGAGATGCCCAGGAGAATACACAGCAAGTTGTCAAAAGGGTCAAAGAACAGCCCCATCTTGAAGTCAGGAAGATGGTGTTATCTATTAACTAGCTCAAAATAGAGGCTGGTGGAGAGGGCAGGAGAGGGACAGTCCTCAACTCTTGGCCCCAAGTGGCCCTAGTCTCTTGTCAGAACAAGACCTTCATTAAGATGTCTATGGGATCAAACTTCTCCTCACACAGACCAAGGAATCAGTCGCTGTAGAAGTGACCATGTTGTTGTTGCCCTCTTGGGCAATATCAATGCATTTCATTATTTTCACCATCCATCAGTTTCTAGAACACACTTGAATTCAACTTCCAGGTAGGTGTTTGAAGCAATAGTGGTGAATTAATCACCAGTCCTTGCAGGATATCCTCCAGCTGGTCCAAGATATGTAAACAATGGATCATAAACGACTCAGCACAGCGGTCGGTTCTCTTGACTGGAAAAGACCTAGGGCTCTGCTGCTGAGTATCACATGGACCTGAAAGAGACAAACAAAACAGGTCAGGCTGCTCCATGTCATCATATTCTGTCCTCTCTGACCTCTTTCGTACCAAAAGCATACATTAATAAACAATGTAAAAACGAAAAATGTGGGTGTTATCATCATCTTTACCTGTTATGATTATGTCGCATCTATTTTGCCAAAGTAACGAATGCCGGTAAGCTGAGAAAGCTGAGAACACATTTCAGTGGAAGAACAGATAACTGGGAGCATGCTAACGTTACTGTTATCAGCTATGGTGCGTTCAAAACAACAGAGCTAGAGGCCCCTCATCCCTGATGCAGCCCCACAGCGGCCAGCTAGGCTCCATCCTGGTTGAAACCACACGTAGATTCATCCTAGTTTTTTAAGGTTCTTATCTTATCTGGCTAGGAGCTGCATACACACATTAAGTCAAATCAATGCAGGCAATAGCAAGACCAAAGCTTACGTTACACCGTGAAACTGGTAACTTGTGTAACGTTAGCCAAACGGACGACTGGAAGTCTTTGCTAAAGTTAGCTTGTGGCTCGCTAGCTAACCTTATGCTAAATTTTGGACGCTAGCAGGCTACACCTCGCCTCGCTAGCTCACAAGCCCTCGAGAGTGTAACGTTAGCCCGGGTGTGCATGGACTACTAAGCTAACCTCATTTTTATAAGCTTGCATTCAGTGCCTGGCTATTAACGTGAAGTAAGTGGCTTACTGACTAACCTAACGAGTAAACCTGCAGTTTCGCGCAGTGGATAGTTAACTCACCTTAGTGTGCCCAGCGGTGCAGCGAGGTTTCACTGACCATCACTGTCTTTGTCTGTAGGACCGTAAACTCCACCCGGCGGATAACAGATAAACGGGTAGCGGGCGGTTTGATGATGATGATACGTTTCAGATGTCCAACCCTTGGCCCCGGCCCCAGCGAGAGACTCGGTTCTGCTCTGACACCTGGTGGTGAAAAGAAGTTGCTACCAATAAAATTAAGAACACAAATGTTCAATAAATCTTTTATTCTAATAAATGTTAACTTAAGAATACTAATAATATTTTTATGCTTCCGCCAAGCAGTGTAGTTCTTGAACACTAGCTGAGCGGTTGCCAAGCGCCACTAAGCAATGTATGGGGTAAATTAAATTAAGAACACAATGTTCAATAAATCTTTTATGTTAATCAATGTACTGTGGTTACTAAGCAAAACACAAGTACTAGCAAACTATCAATATATATATAAAAAGAGTATATTATATTTTAAGAAAAACTTGTTTTCCCTAGTGTCAACCTCTATCGTGTAACTGTCTTGCAATGCGTCTCTCTATATGGCTCTGGTCAACACCAATTAACCAGTTAAATTTCCTTGTCCACATGTTGTTTTTTGCGATTCTGAATGAGCATTTTCAAGGAAGTGGTTCAAGTATTTGACAAGAACATGCATTGGGATAACAAAAATCTAATTTATTCACACATTTACATCAATGGACAGTGCTTTCAAGTGTCTTTACATTGCAGACATCATTCCAGAGAGATAGAGAAAGGGAAACAATAACTAATTTTGGCACACCATTGAAGCTTTGATGAAATCTTCAACCTCAAATGTCTATTCCACAAAAAGAAAATAATCCTAAAAAAAATGTAAACAAAGTCTTGTTTCAAATTAATATATATTTCAATATGTTATTATAGCCACTCTCAAAAAACTATACAGAAGCGCAATCCACAGCCTCCACACTTGGTTTGGATGTCAGGTTCCTTTGGGACAGTCCACAGTAGCAGTGAATGGCTTGTCACTGTGCAGGATTTCCAAAATTATACACTACAACCCACCGAATCTAGCTGTCGGACTCAAGGCCAGAAAGGAGGCTCCGTCCTCGCCTGCTCTAATGACCATCAAGTATTGCTCTCCAGGAGAGCCTCAAAGTCTGGGGAGCAAACCATTTTGTGTTTTATGTGGCCTAGTACAGTCAAATCACCCGTTCGGCCTTCTGCCCCAATTGACACCAGTTCCTGAGAAAAGGAAGGGGAGGAGAGCATGTCAGAAAACTTTTACAAAATAGAGCAGTGGGCTGATAGAGAGACACAGAGAGAAACAAATCAACACAGAAATATAGACAGAAACACAGAGACAGATATAGAGACATGGAGACAGACACCTAGAGACAGACAGACACAGATGGATATATATTGCTATCACACCTGGAGGAAAGCGCAGGACGTTCCCAGCGACACATCAAGTGTCACGTGTCCCAGTATGAGCTGCACGCGGCCAGACTTCCGCACCAGCATCTTCCCTACAAGCCCCTCCCGCAGGTCATTCAGACTGCAGCTATTATCCTCAGTCTGCTCTTCCTGTTACACATTAACACACTTTTTTAACACACATAATCTCATGAACATACACACTACACATCACTGAATATATCTGAGACTCGCAGACGACAAGACGCCGTATCTACCTGAGATTCTGTTTTCAGTAGCACGGACTGTCCGTCCTCTGACTGCACCTCTGTCTTCACGGGCCGGGCCTCTCTGGTGGGGGGCTGGCCGGGCAGGGAGTCGGGCAGCTGCATGAAGAACAGCTCCTCCCCTTTGCTCAGGCTCCACCTATGCAGAAGCTCGGGCAGAACATCAGGCTCGGGAAGCGGAGGAGGCCTGAAAGTAGCCTCCGACTTCTTTATCTCCGCTTCCTCTGGCTCCTGTTTAACTGAGAGGACCAATACACATCTGATTAAACTATTCCTTGTGCTGTTTTGGGAGAACAACTATGTAGAAAGCTAGCTTGCATGTTGGAGGAAAGAGGGGTGAGTGGGAGCGGTTGTTACCTTCAACTGCAGGTTCCATGGCTTCACCGTCTTCCTCCACCTTCTCAATTTTAAGAGCAGCATCACTAAATTCCTCCTTGAATCCCCATCCTGATACAGCAAGGGGAAGCTGGACAGGGCAGCTTCTCTCTTCACTCCTCAAATAAGGATCATCTATAAACTGTAAGAAAGAAAGAAAAGTGACACGCATGAATACGGATAAATTCAAGCTACTTAACAAAGATTGTATGACAGATACCAAGGGACTCACATTGTCTCGTTCCAGCTTGCGCAGGATCTCTTTGGTTTCTTCCTCTGTCTCTCTCTTCTCCTTTTTAATATTGATGATAGGTGAGGGACCCATACTTGGGGCATCTCTCTCACCTTCATAGGTACCTGTACACATAATAATAGTACACATGAACTACGATAAGAGGCACTCATAAATAGAGCCTACTTGCTAACCTCATCACACTGCTTAGAACTATACACTTCATAGCTAATGTAGACTGTATTATTAATTAGTTAAATACATCAACCATGGCACCAGTACAGGGTCACTGGTTAGCCAGTTGAATATGGTTAGGCTGATTCTTACCTCTCTTTTTCATCATCATGTCTGCAGGTCCCTGTTCAAAGATAGAGTGAGACTGGATAATCTCTGGGCGGCCCCGGCCCCGGCCTCTATCTCTCTGACCTCGGCCACCCCGCTCTGCATCCTTCCTGTCTCTCCTTTGCCCACTCTCAACTTTTGTTCTGTCATGAAAGACACAGTTATTGGTCAAATACAGAGCTAAATCTATTGTCTCAGACATCTTTTTCTATTATAGTCAAGTGAACTTACTCTTCTTTGGCTTTTCGGCCGATAATGTTGGGAGAAAATGTTTTCTGAAAGAAAAAAAACAAAAAAAAAAACACAAATGAAGTAAAAACATTAGCATTAAAAACATTAACCAGTAATCTCAGAATGCAATACATATAATTTACTCAGTATATGGTTATAGATGACACTAGTCTTCTGGCTAAAGAGTTTGTGCCTTCTTGGCTTTGGGTGTGGCCATTCAATGTTTAATTACAGTACAAAGTCAGAAAATGTTTCCTGAATCTTAGAAAACTCAACAACATTTCTAGGTGCATACAAGTTCCTGTTTGTGCAACACTCCTCCCTACCACTGTTCCTGTTATTGAAGGGTTTACTGTGCATTTCAAAATTTATTGGGCAAGGTTTACTCTAGAATTCTTTGTAATAGTGCAATGCTAGGCATTTTTTACTACAGTTTTATAATTTGATATATTCAATATTGAGCAACTCTGCACACAGCAAAGAACATGTAAAAGCTGAATAGGAGCAAACTGCTCCTATTGGCGACCTAGCCTGATGATCTGCTAGACGCTGTTCTAGAGTATTTCATTAAACTTCTATCAGATCACAGCAGCCAAAGGTGATCTATGACTGCATACAGAATCAAATATAATATGATTCCTTATGGGGATGGTGCGTTACCTTCTTCACCCCTCCCAAGGTGAGGTCTCTAGAGCGCATTGTGGGGAGGCGGCCAGGAGAGATGGCAGCTGACGGCCGGCGGCCCGTCAGTAGCCCTCTACCGCTCCCTCCGGGGGCCGGCAGGCGCTGACCGCTGGAGTCACCAGTGCCCGAGTCTGCCATCCTGAACCTGAGACGTGAGGCAAAACGAACACCTTGAAACATCAGAAGTCACATCTCTGGCCAAATCACAGCTAGCATTGGTGCATGAGATTCATGTTTCTGCAGCACCACCATGGATTCAATCTCGCAGCCTTTGGTGCCAAATGGCAAGTCATGAATTCACTGAGCCAGCTGAGAGGTGGCTGGACTTGTGGTTGATCCCCAACCAAGAGTGAATGTTCTTAAAAGTTTACAAATGCAGCCACCAGGGGCACAACAGTGGCTCTCCATCCTGGTCCTCAGGGCCCAGAGCATTGCTGGTTTTCTGTCCTACCAGTTAGTTAACTGCATTCATCTGCCTTTTATTATGCAAGAATTTACAGTGGCCGTGTACAGTACCACTTACAGTCAAGCACTGACATGCGCTGTGGGCTCAATTTTTGAAAAATGTAAAAACCCTGTAGATTGTTTAACAAAGAGGGTCTGAAGATGGTCTGAACAGGGGCTGAAGATGTTGAACGTAAAATGTGGGAATACATAGCTTGAATTAGTTTTAAGGTTTTTACCAAACAGAGTCCACTGACTTCATAATTGACTAGATGGGTTGCAGCGAAGGCAGCTTTGAAGAAGAAGAAAACGAGTACGTAGAAAAACAAAAGGGACCAGCAGAAGAGCCGGCCGGTCCGATCAGTTTTTTTCTTGGCTGCAAGGACTTTATTCAGTGACAAATAATAATCACAACTGACATTAGAGTGTCATGTCCAGAAACAGCTGTAATGGTTTAATTGTTTTGACAGATTTTGTAACATTTCCTGCCTTGTCACCTGCAAAAGATGATAATGTGACATGCAAACTTGTAACAATAAGTCGACTTATGGAAATAGCACTGCAACATCAACTAGTTTTTAGGTCAATCAACCTCAGTTTCAGCCAGCTTAACCTCTTTTATTAACTTTCTAATGTCCAATGTGGGTACCCAAGCAGTCAGCCACCAATATTTTTTATTTTATGTTTAGAACAGTATTTAGAAAGTGCAATATCGTAAAGAATATTGGCTTTTTTTCCTCTAAGGTTTTACTTGTGACACTACTGAATTTCCCCAAGTCGATTAATCAAGTGCTATCTTATCTTATTTTATGATGATGTCACACCATATGACCAATGTAGATAAAAGTGATGTGGCCGATTTGCCAAAAATACAGCCACCAATCATTCACAAGGGCATTATTTTAGTTTTGTCATAGTATATAACGATTAGAAACACTTTAAATGAAACATCCATGCAATGTTCTCGATACACCCAAGACGGCTCCCATTGCAGTTTGATAGCCTTACCACTAAATAGGACTTTTCTCGTGTTTGTGAACATTGCTTGGAACTCAAAATGTTCCCCAGTACCTATGTTTCCTATAACATACCAGCTTTCCGAGTCTCGTGCATTAGAGCAATGTGTAAATGTCAGTGACATAACAAAAACAAACCTATGGCAGCCGTCTTAAGTGTACGAGCCAAATGACCATTAAAATGTTGATTTTAATGTGACTGGCACGGCTCTTTATATTTAATCCTGTGTGTCAACAACACAGCAAAGCCTCAACACACATGGCTCTATCACAACACGAAGACAAGGACAGCTAACGGTAACAGTGTCGAAAGAATAACTTTGGACAAACAAATGCTTCCCAGATATTTACCTTACGATTCCTCAGATATTCAAATTAGATAATAAGTCCAATGTTGTTAGAACAGTCATTAGAAAGTGTTGAAATCACTGCTTGTTGTGGGACACTGCTATCTCTGACACTGCATGCTGCACGGCGCCATGACACTTCCGGGGTGACCTCACCGCTTGTATTCACATGGATCAAGTGTGCGCAGAAAACTAGCATACGTGTTCAAATCTATGGTTAAAATGTATTTTTAGGACTTGCTTTAATGTGATGTCTCTCTCGTCTGTTATCTATATTATTATTTTTTTTACCCTCTGTTTGTTTTATTGTTTTATTATTTATTATATGAGTATGATGTTTGCATTTATTTGATTGTTAAAGCACTGTCCTCCTTATTCTTTCTTCTTCTTCTTCTTCTTCGAATTATACGGCGACTTCACAATTTATAAAAGGACAGCAAGCATTGTTGTGTCTCATATAAGGCCTATTCCTTATTCCAAATTTTAACAAAAGGCCCACTAAAATGAAATGGTTTGAAATATGTCTTCTCCTTGATAAAGCATTTCAGGGATTGGCAGTAGCCTACCTAGGTCTATATCACAAGTATACTGTTTCAAATGTACTTAAAATCTGCAAAAGATTTATTTTCCCACTTCAGCCCTCACAAACAAGAACTATAGCAATCCTATAAGGAATTTCAGACGGGCATTATACAAATATTACAGTAAAAACATTCCTATAGTTCTTATAGGAACATAGCCCCTATAAAGGCTACTGTAGTGCCTATATTCCCTATAGGAATATTACAGTGACACCATAGCAGATTAAAAAAAACCTATAAAGAATTAAAATCATTCTAAACTAATTATTGAGTACCACAGACACACTATAAGTCCCTATAGGAATATTATAGGAATATTACATTTGTAAAAGAACCGATATTTAGAGTTATGGTGATGTTTCCATTCAGTCATACCTAAAAATCCATAGTCAAAATGGATATAGTCCAAATAAATAAAGAAATAAAAATGAATGGCTTCCGTTTGAATGAGCTGCCAGGGGAGCAGTAAGATATGTTTCATATAATGCATGTTTGTGTAATAATGCTGCAATTATGCTGCTCCCTCCCATTTTACATTACATGGTGATATAAACTGATGTGTAGCTCCAGGTTCTCATTTCTCGCTGTATTATACATGATTGCAAATAGGAAAAGCAAACCCTGAGAAATGGTGCTAATGTCCTTTCAAGTCAACGTGGGAACCTGCTCCCACTTTTATCTCGACCTTGTGCCTGTCATGGCATGACTAATGATGGATGATTGCAATTTAATTACACTTTGAGGGTATCACTTAGCTCTGCTGGCTCGGAATAAATTAGGCTCTGCAATACCTTGCACAGTCTGCAGAATCATGGTGATGTGTCTTTGTCACATTTTTGTGCAAATATGATGAATCTACTGTAAAAACGCTGCACATTACCAGGTATCACTTTGTCCCTTGTTACATATCTGTCTTTATACTGTGCCTATATGCATTGTTTTTAGCATCAGATTATAGCCACTAATCTGAAAAGGGTCTTTCGTGATATATTTTCTTAATCTCTAATGGAATCCTAATGAAATGGTTTCATTTGTACATCAGGTTGGACCAGTAAAAACACATCTCTTTAACAATTAATGCCAGTGGAAATCTGCTTAGTGTGGACTTATACAATGGCATCCCTTGTCTCCAGATGGGCTGGGGGGGGATGCCCTGTGGAGTGAGCCCATATGGCAGAACAGTTGGCACATGTATATTTTTTGAGTTCTTGATGGCGCTCTATGTAATTTACTGGGAGATCTCTCATAGCATCCCTTCATTTGAATAGAGCTATGTGAATATGTATAAAATGGCTCATATCAACATTTTTTCTAAGCCCTCCCCCCTGTCCATAACTATAACTAACAAGTGACATTTATAGAAGCAGCTAAATGCCATCTCACTCATGAGCCGCCTATAGCAGAGTGTGTGTGGATCCTGTGCCGTGGGACAGGAATACTGGCCAGTGATATGTGTGTGTGTGTGTGTGTGTGTGTTTGTAAAGAGCATGATGCTGATGTGGGTGACTGAGTGGCTCACCATGGTGGCACTTCAGTTGGAAAGCTCCCATTTTTCCTCCTTCTAGATTTTAATCCATTCTGTATGGCTGCATAGGAGTCAAGTAAACATCATCCTCTGAGCCCAGAGCAAAAATGAGATTGGGAGGGGGGAGGGGGGCTAGAGTGTTTGTGTGTGTGACACAGAGAGAGAGAGAGAGGGAGGGAGGGAGGGAGAGAGAGAGAGAGAGAGAGAGAGAGAAACAGAAAGAGAGCGGGAGAGAGGAGTGGGAGAGTGGAAGCTGTGTGTTCGTTTCACCTCCTAATTGTTTTTCCTAGGGGATCTATCATCGACTGCAGTAGAAGAGGCAAGTGCAAAGGGAAGAAGAAGATAGTAGATTTCAGCACCACTCATCTTCTCCCATCACACTTTTCAACCTCATACAAGTAAGCAATTCTTTTACGCTCACTTGTAATCAGCCTGCTTATAAATGCCTGAAGTGCTCAGAAAATACTTTCAATATATGAAGTTGTAGAGGCATCTAATAATCGTTTAATATGCTTTTATGGTGTGTTTCCCCCCTCAGTTCATATTAGACTCTAAGTCAGATGTGTACTTGGGCTGTTTGAATGCATGAGTTTTATTTGCGTCGGGGAGATCATGTTTTTCTGTTGGTGTGCACATGCATCTATGCATAACTTGAGGTTTACTGCCATCTTCAGTCAGATTATTATTATGTCCCACCAATGATCACGTTTAGAACATTAATGTGTTGTTTCTGCCATTTAACATGAGATTTTTTTTTAGATATTTCATAGCATTGACTGGTTCATGCAGTAAATATGATGCTCATTCCTCCTGAATGTAAATATAAATGTAATTGTGAATAGGGATGTAATGTAGTCACACAATGTTTCTGATTTATTTGATAATGTGTGATAGCCATTACATTTCCTTTATATAACAGAACGCACAGAGAAAAGCGTGCCAGTGCTTCATCACCCTGGCTCAACTGACTGAATGTTACACATGTGTTATATTATCTGCCACCCCACTGCACAAACGGTGTGACTTTGCCCAACCCGTTCTCCTCCGTTCTGGCGGAGAAAAAGAAGGTCTTTGAACTACAGAGTTGTGTTCTGTGCCCTACTCCATATGCATGAATGCAGCAGCTTCCCTCATGATACTGTCTCACAGAGATAACAGCGTTTCTGTTTGTATTCCAGCTGATATAAGAATATTTTAACTGAGCGCATTACAGCTCATGCACACAGAAACAAATTACTCTTCCAGCTAAATGTCACGGATATGAATCATCATCATAATGATGATTTAGGCTAGCTCCATTAATAAAAAATTGTATATTTATTTTCTTGAGACCCAATTGCCTGATTTGGAGCAATTAGCTATCAAAACTAGTGTCGCATCAGAGAGAATTAGACCGACTGATTTATAATTGAAGGCAATGGGACTGATATGTAAATGATATGGAAACTTGCATGTGAACATGTACTCTATCTAAAAGTAGAACATGCAGAGAGACGGGGCTTTGATGGCTGCCCTGTGAGAATCTCCTCTTGCCCCAAATTCTGTCTCGGAAACACACCAAGGAAAGAAATGAGAACAGCAGCTGGGAAACAGACCCGTGGAAACACACGTGCGCGACGCCACAGCTCTCTCCCTTGGCCCCAGCGTGATCGAGCTGGCGCACACATTTCACAGTTCACAGGCTTTAATGAGCTGCTGCAGCCTGTCCATCACACTGTGGGGCTGGAGGAGAACACCTTAAGAGACCTCGCACACCCAGACAGCAGCACAGCACCAGGCACCTTCATCCATGTGTGATGCAACATCACGCAAACAACAACATGAGCACCTAATTATTGTCTGTGCTAATTGTAATTTGCTAGGAGTGTATTTTTAGGCATCTCACTGATTTAGCATATGCTCAATGTGAGTGGGCTTGCAATAAGGGAAATATGCCATGTGTTGTGCTGGCGCTGTTGGGACACTGGAATTCAAGAGAAATAGGGCGTAGATCCAGATGGGGGGGTGGGGGTGGGCTAGAGCTTTATTAGACCATTAAGTAATAATGGAGGAGACAATTGCAGTAAGAAACTCTGGGAGGATGAAAATCACAAGCAAACTGTGGGGGGAATTGATGTGCACCTAGTCTCAGGGCAAAAAAAGATTACCATTGTTCACACACTACAAGAGACATGAGAGAGACCATCAATTTAGGAGAGGGAAGGTGACAGATAATCAAACACAATAGGCTGACCCACAGATTACACCCAGTCTGGTCCTCAAGGCTGCGTGCACCGGCCTGGATCCAATGGCTCTGATGGGCAACTAAATAAATATGATCATACATCACCTGCTGCTGACACCTATTTAAACCTTCCCTGTTTCTGCCCAAATGCTGTAAAAACTGCCGGACCATTTCCCTCGAGCCGCAAGCGGTTCACTTGCTCAGCTGTTTCAAAACTCATGCGCTTTTAGTGAAGAGCTTTAATTAAGGCAGAAGTGGTTTTAAAAAAAAAAGGAAAAAAAAAGTTACTTTCAATTTAGCATTGCTGCTGAGGAGTGCGGTGGCGTTTTTTGCTTGTGACCCCTTCCTTTGGAATCACAGATGAAGAGCGAGAGATTTTTGTCAACCGATTCAGCGAGAGAGAGAGAGCCCTCAGATGCGTGGTTGCCAGGAGACTGCTGTAGGTGGATTATGAAATGCAGAGGCCAGTCACTTGGCTGGGAGCGTAGTACTGAGTTGTTTGTTTTGGGATGGGAAATGTCAGTGGAGGGTAAGAAATAGGGGAGGAGGGAAGAAGGGAGAAGGGCAGCAAATAAAGAGCTGGGACACGATGTGGCCAAACACACGTCCCTTCACCAAAGGTTAATTGGATTCTGTTTGAGGTGTATTCAGCCGTGGCGCTTCAGAACTGTTTCCACTTTGCGGCTCACTGTGAACACTGTCCGATACAATTTAATCTCCCTGAACAGATGTTGCCATTCTCCAGCACTGTAACGATGGTCCCAGATTACCATTGAGTCTCACCATCCCCTTTCATCTCTCGGTTTGATGGCAGATGACAGACATGGCAGACATGGACGCCCCTCTGTCCACCCCGCGCAACATCCAGATCTGTGAGGTGACCTGCGACTCCTTCCGCATCATGTGGGACATGACGCCCGAGGACACGGCCAGGGCCACGCACTTCTTCATAGACCTGAGCCGCAAGGAGAGCAAGGATCCCAACCGCTTTAAACACAGGGTCTGACAAACTGAAAGTGCTCCACGACCTCATGCACCTACCCCACTCCTCTCGCCCCAGACGTAACGTTCATCTGTCTTTCCTCCCAGCGGTCTGCCTCCTGCTGTCTGGGTTCATGTTCCAGCTTCACATCATTCTGTGTTGTTTTGCTGCTGAAAAAAATCTGCCTTGCAAAACACGATCTGATAACACGTCCTTCTTGTCTGACCTTCTGAGGGATTGTTTAAATGAGACAGCAGAGTGTGTTTTGCACAGGTCTAGCTGGGTGAACAGATGAGCCTTACTGCCTCATGATAAGTGTATGTGACACTATTGTGCATTAGCCTGAACTCAGAGAATAGTGCTAGCGCCCTTTCAGTCACTTCCAATACAGGCAACATGGGAAATATGCATAGTCAACAGCTTCAGGCCAGTGACTCACTCATATGTTTCTCACTAGAATGGACAAAAACTGACAAATACAGCTACAGCACAGAACAGGTTTCATATTCATTATTTTACAAAATCAATGCAAGCAAATTTCTTGTTTTATTTAATTTAACTAATGGCTAATGGCAATTAATGCCGAAAAAAAAGAGACAATTTGCAATTGGATTTATCTGAACATATGTAGCATTACAATATATTCACAAGTGATATACAGACGTTTTAAGCTTTATTTATCCAAATATTCCTAAATGAAAAGTTCAGTTTTGACAGAGATTTATTACATGAAGCAAGAAATCCAAATAAAATTTTTCCTTTAAATGGGTTGAATACAGGATTTTGTGATTTATCTGTCCATAAAGTAATAGAGTTATCGTCATTAAAGCGTTTTTTTTCTTTCTATTCAGCCAATCATTTCTGAGTCAGTAGCTAAAGTATAAATTTATCATCTCTCTTGGGCTTATATTGACAGATACTGACTGTAATTATGGCTTATTATTGCCTCTGTTATTCAGAAGCTGAAAACATCTGACGCCTTTATGCTGTCAATACAGGGGAAGGAATGTATTGTTCTTGATTGGAAGACGTGTTGTCTGTCTCTGATATACAAAGTGACACAAACAAACTTGCATCAGCGATGTTGCCATGGATATATGGCCCTCTGAGCTTGTAGTAATTAGCTGTGCTTCTTAGAGGCCTTGGCCAAAACAAAGCCACTGATTTGATTAGACGTATCCTAGATACCGCAGCTTGGGCTTGAAATGGAATATCCTGCTGATAAGGCAAAGTTTATGGAGGAAAATGCTTGACTTAATTTGCATTTAAATTTTGCAAATGATACGCTTTCTCTAAAACATAGCCTCTACAGCAGCCTGTTAAAACCTTGCATCCTGTCCATTATGATCAAACATCTTGATGAATATGTGCTGTATCACCTAATTGTGCCATTACCTGACTGTCAGTTCCTACCTGCTTCGTCCTGCAGGATGTGCCAACCAAGCTGGTGGCCAAGGCTGTGCCTCTTCCCATGGCAGTGCGGGGACACTGGTTCCTGAGCCCACGGAAGGAGTACTGTGTTGCTGTCCAAACTGCTGTCCGACAGCCAGACGGTGATTACCTGGTGTCAGAGTGGAGCCAGGTGGTGGAGTTCTGCACTGGGGGTATGACATAACATAACTGACAGCTAATGTAACACTGATTGTTTATACAGTAATGCCAAAACAAGTTAACAGACAAAAGTAGAAAAGAAACTAATTAGCATTAAGAAGAGCATTAAAAGTATGTTTTAATGCTCTTCAGTGCACAGCAGTGGCCAAAAACAAATGCATTTCAGAACCAGAAAGTCATCAGCATTCAAAACGCAGTGCAGACATACCAATATTTGTCCTGAGTATATCCATGTGTTTGCACCTAGTGTTTTAGATTTGAGAGCCCCATTTGTTGTTCTTATTGTTCTGCATAATGAGCTGCACAGCAGAATTGGCTTCTGGAATTATAATACAACTCCTATAAACTTCGCAGACTACGCCATGGACCACCTCCAGCAGCTTCTTGATAAGGCCAAGGGCTCTGCAGGGAGATTGCTGAAATTCTCTGTGTTTTATCGCAACCAGCACCCAGACTACTTCCACCATGTCAGGTCAGTGCTGCCTGCATTCATTCAGTTATCTATTGTATACCAAAAACAAGACCAACAGTTAACAGCAATGCTCTTTTCCTCCTCGTCTCTTGGACTAGAAATGAATGTGGAGGGGTGATGCGCCCAGCCCTAAAAGACAGCAGCGGGAGTCACGGTTCTCCCATTAATGGCAAACTGCACGGAGTCTTCCTCAGCTGCAACACAGAGTTTGACACGGGCCTCCCTCCCAAAGACTCCCCCTACGGCCCCCTGCGTTTCCAGGTCCCAGCCGGAAACCTGCTGAACCCCAACACCTCCCTGTATTTCGCAGACTTCTACTGTATGTACACGGCCTACCACTATGTGGTGCTGGTGCTGGCCCCCGTCGGCTCGGAGGGAGACGGCTTCTGTCGCACCCGGCTCCCCATGCTGGACTTGGCCTCCAACCCCTTCCTGACATACACTGCCCCCCAGAGGCCGGGGGAGGAGCCTCTGTTCTGCCACGCCAGTGACGTCATCCTGGAGGTGCTGTTCACAGAGCCTCTCCATCTGGACCAGGGCACCGTGGAGCAGATCAGCGGGCACCACCAGCTGATGAGTCTGACCACAGCCAACGCCAAGAAAGACCCTAGCTGCAAGGTGTGCAACATCAGCGTGGGCCGCTGAGGGAGCCGACATGGGAGAGTGAGTGTGTATCTGTAATGTTGAAAGGCACTCTGTTGAACAACTCAGACAAATACAGCGAAACAGTTGAAACCCATCTTGTGTAACTCTGAACACAGCGGGTACAGCCCACCTCATGGGGTGTGTGCATGCTGCTTCCCCTCTTCCCTCCTGCCTGGACTAGAGTAGTGAGTATTAAATAGATGATGTTTACAATGTGTTTTACAGAACTCCATTAATCATCATGATCGCAGCTGGAATTAAATGTCCAATCCATGCCCCTTGGACAAAAAGAGTCATTCAAGAAATGATAGGGTTTAGGTGACAATTTGAGGTCCTTCTTTGTCAATTGTGCACTTTGCTGTCCTCATGACTTTTTTTTAAAATATCCTTTTCAGAATCTTTTGATTTACATTCCCCCCCCCCCCTACGATCTTTGTGTTTGATTTAGATTTCTGTTTTACTGTGCTATTGGTTTGAGACGATTGCTTATTTCTACTGTATTTATTTTAAAAGAAGTTGTATGTGATACAAGCAAATGTTAACAGAATGACCTTGTTAAAAATATCATCAATGGGTCTCAACATTATAGAGCCATGAGTCATGTTTCCTGTAAACCATAGTTCTACTCCCTGTGATGCTCTTTTTTTTTTTTTTTTGAAACAAAGAAATAACTGCCAAATGTTCAAGGATTAGTGCTATATTGTAATTTAGCTTTCTATCTAGTATCCAATGTTCCTGCTGTCACATTACAACATTTGAGAAACTCATTTTAGAGTTAGGATTATGAAATACTTTACTGTATATTACTTCATGATACAGGAAGTCAAAATCTTGCACAATAGGCTCTTCAACTTTTACTGGGTGCTATGTGACAGTAAAAGCAGGGCCATTGCATCAGTGTCTCAGACTATTGAACTTATGAGGGAGGTAATGGGAAAGACAATGTCACAAAAGCCCCTGCGATCAGTCTCTGACATTAAGCTTCAGTTCTGTAAACGCCGGTGCTGAGCTAAGATTAGTTTCTCCCCCCTATGGGCGCTCTGTTACCCTCTACCCAGCAACCCATGACCTATATAGAGATTCCAAAAACGCCTCAAGTGAAAGGGATCCCCTCTCTGATGCAGCAGTGAAATGCATGGGCTGATGGGTGGCCAGAAAGTAGGACATTAATGTATGCACCCTTAACAACTCTGACTGACAAAAGATTGAGTAGACTGAAAAAAGGCCATCCATTTGATGCTGAATATAAATATTAAAGAAGAACATAAAGAAAATTCAATGCAAGCAAAAAAAAACACAGAGAAACTCCAAATCATGAAATGTTTTTTTTTCAAGATGCATAAACATTTAGGACAATACAAGTACCAAAATAAACAGGATAATTACAGAGGGAATAATTTCAAAATATTTCAAAATTTCAGTTCAAATGAATCAAAAGCAATGCACGTCATCCACATCTAGTACAGCTACAAGAAATTTGACAACAACACTATGTAATGATAGTGAGTAGGGATCATGTCTGGATTGAATAGGTCATGACCTTTCACGTGGGTGCTTGCCATGACAGAGATGGGAACTTACGCAGACGGTGATGCTGTAATTCTGCCCGTTGTTATTGTCCCAAAAAGGCATGCTGTGCCCCCCCGGCAAATAGCTCAAACAGAACTCTATCTTCCTCTTGGCATCGAGTACTTTAGGAATGGCAATGTCAAATTGAAAGATGTCCGTCTGTGGTCCTCCGTAGCGTTTCTGTAAGTACTTGCAGGGCAAATCTCTGCAGCTCTGCCAGGAGTCAAAGGTGATACGTACCCGCACATCCTTCTGGAAGCTGATGTTCCTCACGCGGACGGTACCTTGGAGGGCCTGCTCGGTCACGCTGCAGTTCTCCAGGGTGACCATGCTCTCTGCCAGCTTGGCGCGAAAGGCCTGGAAATCTGCCGAGGGCTGCGGGAAGCCCAGTTTAAGCCGAGTTCCCGGGCAGCATGTGCTGACGGTGCAGCTATAGCCAACCTCCGTCATGCTTCCCAGCTCCTGCAGCGAAGGCAGCGGGTCCAAGTCAGAGTGCTCCTCATCCTCAGAAAAGACTCGCACTGCTGTTAGAGACAGTCCTTTGGAGTCGGCGAACACCACGCGTTTGTTCTTGATTGGAATCAAGTCGTCATCGTCCATATCATCCAGGAAGCATGACAGCGGTGGGGTGAGGAACACTTGGCTTAACATGTCAGAGGATAGCTGTTGTGAAACCGGAGACCGGATGCAAGGTCGCTGGGGCTTCAGAATAGGCACCCAAACGTGAGGACACAGTTCTTTGCGTTGGTTCAAGCACAGCCTCACAGCAATCTCCACAAGCCCAGATGACTGGGCCATTGACCCAAAGCCAAACATTGGTAGGACCCTTGGAAGAGATAATCAGTAATGTCAATAAATAAAGAGTACTACCCTAGAGCTGTGATGACAATTATTTTGTACACACAAGGTATGTCCAAAATAGGAATTGCAATTGTGTGGGGTGCATTAAAAAATGGATCACAGGATTAAGGTGATATGATACAAAAAAGTGATAATAATTATTAGATGATTGAAAATGCACCCCACACCAGCACAGAATTGTTTGTGGCAAGCTCTTACATTTCGCTGGTCATCTCCATACTGGTATTCTGGTGCAGAGTGAAGGGAATATTGCCCTCAATGTCAGGTTGGAGTATCTTCTACAAAATAAAGACAAGTTTTCAGTAGGTCAGTATTGATACAGATGGCAGCCCATTGTAGGAGTCTTACTTAGATTTAAAAAAAAAAAAGTCTTACTTACAATCTCCCAGCAGCAAGTTGATGTCTTTAGTCTCAGTCATCCCTTTGCCTGCAGGAGAATCTGGCATAACATCCTATTTATACCACCTCAGTTAAGATGTCACCTCACATGCTCCACCCCCTCTACTCTCCTGACCAATCAGGCGAATATCACTTTTTTATGTTTGGCTGATGGTTTTTGTGTAGACATACCTATAATGCAGATTTCAGATCATTTATAGAAATAGCATTTAAATTTAAGTTCTTAAAGGCTGTACTGTGCATGCAGCATAATCAAATATTTGACCGGTAACAGAAATCATCTTTTACTGCAGTATGTCAGACGTGAGAGTGAAATTATGGTTTTACAATGACACCCTAGAGCTGTATTGATCCATGCTAATGGGGTGATGAAGCCCACGCAGGTCTATGTAATTCTATTCTCCTCTACATTGTGGAAACTATTCCAGTCATCCTGGGCTCTATTCCCGGCCCTGTTGATGGACCCATGATCCCACTGAAACCTGGGCCTTGATTCAAGTATTCTGCTAGCTGGCTCCTGTCCTGATGGGATCGCTGTCCCACAGACCCTCTTTTGCGTCTGTGTGACCCTGAGGACAGCCGTGTTACGAAACACTGTCAGCACGCGTGTCACCTAAGGAGGAAGCTATTAAACAAGGTAATTTTTCACTCCTGCATGTGACTCAAAAGTTATGGTCTTGATCACTCCAGAGTATACATATCGGGTAACATAGGCCTCAACATGTATTATGCACAGGGTTCTCAGACTCCCTTGGACAAATTCAAGGTCTTTTCAATGACTTTCAAGGACTCAAAATTGGCATGTTTTGGGGTAAGACATGACATTGGTCAAAATTAGATATCATAGAGGCCTCGTTTTGTATTCATGATCTTGTCAAATCAATAACTCATGGTGAAATCATTCATTTTAAAACTGTTGCTATACCAACACAAATATCCATCATAGGGTTTTCCTCAGGATGTGAGGAGAGATCCAGAGATGAATTTGGGTGCTATATTGTGATAAAAAATGAAATGCTTTTAAGGCCATCTATTCATTTTCAAAATCTTTAAGAATCTTTCTCAAATCCACAAATTTTCAAGGATTTTCAAAGCCTGTGGGAACCCTGTTTGCATTTACCTACATATTAATCTTCATTAATAGGGTTAATTTACTCCACATGCTGCTCCAAATGTAAACAACCCAGAATGGAGACTGGCTCCAATCAAACTTAATTTTTTCAGATTACAGATAATCCAATGCATGTTTGACTGCTTCAGTCAGGTTGGTTAGATAATCCAGCAGCTATCTATATGGAAATGTAGTCAGCGTATTATTCCTAATCTCTTAACATGGTGTTAGAAACTACCATATTAGCCAGATTAGCACTGTAGTTTAAGAGGATGGCAGTGTGTTGACAGGCAGTTCAGTTTTGCACAGCCCACTCTCTCAGTCCCCGATTAGTTCCAATAACTTGGCAATTTGTGTGAGGGCAAATATAATAAGCATTGAAAACCCCCTCTGAAAACCTTACATAACAATGCAATTACCACAATTATGTCTCAGAGAAGACAATGTTCCAGCTAATTCAAGTCCTTTTAGGGTAAAACCAAAAATGTAATGTGGAAGCACAAGGCGCACAAAGACAATGCCTTAATGCTGGAAGTTAGATAAACAATGCCATGTATTATCTCACTACTCAGGTATTCATTCATCCTGTTTCATCAGAATACCTCTGGCAGGCCAGGTGGCCAAATGAATAGGGGGCGTCGTGTTGAAATGCACGTCGCACACCAAACTAGTATTTGATACTCTAGGTGACAAGATATAGGTATCTGAACATGAATGGGATCCCATCTATTAATTATAATGAGTAACTCCCACTAATATAATTGTGACTGTCTTCAAAATGTCGATCAAAAGGTGCTACTTTCTCTCACTGATGCATGCATGTTAACACGTACACCATGAGGCAGTAACATTTCCCGCAACATCACAGACTGTGCTGACGAAATCATGCCTCCCAGTTGTGTGATGCATCTTGTCATTGAGCAACAGAGATAAATCCACAACTGTGAGTCATCCGGATATAGTAACAGGAAGGCCGATGAATTAGCAGATTTCCAGATACAACTTGTCCCTACCTGCTCCAAAGACACCAAACACAAGCATACACCGAATGCACTGTATACAAATTATGTATTAGTGACAGAAACAAATTGTTAATGTCGTCATATAAAGGGTTTAACCAAAGTTATGTTGTGACGTGACCAAGGAAACATCAACAATCAAAATGCTGGTATGGTGGAGAAGGTTCATGTGGTCTGCTAATCTTCTGACCCATCATGTCGAATGTTATACACTTGCAATCACATCTGATTAAATGTGCTCTGTGTCACTTCTAGCATTCATTTGCTTCCAAAGACATACTGTAATATGCCTAGCATTCATTTCTAACAATACCAGCAATAGACCTTATATTTGCTGTTTTTTTTTCCATTTTCCATGGAGTCACAATTCTTGTATTTATGTCACAACAAAAGTCTCTTTGCGTTAATGTCCAAGTCAGGCTCCGATCATGACAATAAAGAGAGGCTGGCTTCAAGAGAGAGTGATGTGTATCACATCTCTGCAGGTAAGTCCCAGATTTGTCATTCCAGTTCCAGTTTTGAAGTTTTGAAGTTCTGGTGATGAGAAACTGCCCACTCCTCATTACCTCAACGTTATGAAAATGAGCCACTGCTCATTCTATAATTCATAATTGTGCTGGAGCCAAAAACATCCACAGCGACAAAAGGACCTGAAACATAAAAAAAAAAAAAACACAGTAAGTTAGTATGATGGCATTAGCATATTATCATATTGCAGTTCAGTGAAAATGCAAGTTCTACCTTATTGTAAATGTAATGTGTTTCTTAAATGAGAGAATTTGCCTCTATAATCTGTTGCCAAGAGACCATGTACAAGGCAAAAAAAGTGAGAGCTAAAAATAAAGCCAGATGTCACTACGAAGCGGTCGCTTATGTAAGATCTGAAATGAATTAGCAGATAACAGGGTGTGGGGGCAGTATTCAGTTAATGAGAAATATGATGAGGCCAATCCATTGTTACCTACCGTGACAATTAAATTAACTGCACAGCTCCGCTTGAAACAAGTGGTGCTATGGTTCGGTACCGCATAAGATGCTGAGAGCCCTCTTCAAGATCTACAACATACTCTCTGACAGAAGACAGAGTGGAAACATTATCAGCTGTTACTCAGTATCTGTACAGAAAAATAAGCAGGTAGTCAATGTATAAGGGTAACACTGCCACCTACTGGCATCTGCACAGTAGTGACAAATTATCAAGTGAAATGTAAATGAATGTGATGAACAAAGTTAATGCACCTCTGCTCGTCTGTTTCAGGCTCGACCAAGATGTTTTCCTGTCTCTCCTTCACTCGCAGAAACACAAAGGAGTCCAAGCAGGGCTCAGGAACTGGGAGCATATTAGAAAACACAGGATTTAGTGTGCAAGTGATTGAACGTGGCAGAGCGAATCCTTCCATCTGCCAACTGTACTATAAGCTACAACTCTATAAGAGGTTACCAGAGAGCCTTTACCTGCTTTCAGCATATCCACTGCCTGCAGGTTGGGGGGCATGTGTTTCAACGCTACGGCCTTCAGGTAGGCTTCTGTGTTAGCCAAGTATCTGTACGAATGTCAGAAAAACAGCAACAGTGTAAACATACAGTTACAATGTCTCTCAAACTATCACATGATGTTAATGTTATCATACTCACTCTTTGGCAAAAGCAAACTCCTCGGGTGAAAGGAATGACGGATCTCCCTCACCTCGAGACTTTTCTTTCTCAAGGACATGTGGGAAGAACTTTTCAATCTGAACACAGAGCAAAAACAGATAATCTGGTCAGCAGGCACTGAGTGAAATACCGCAGCCAATCGGATGAGAGCGTCATAGTGCATGTTGTATTGTTGACTTGGTTGACCTTCTGCAGGCGAGAGCGCAGGTAGCTGCTGAGGACGAAGCGGATCCTGTCTATCTCCATGCGGTGGACACTGGCCTTCACGTCACCTTTCCTCACCCGCTGCAAGTTGGCCTCCTGTTGAGGGGAAGGTCATGGCACTGTGAGAAATCAACACTATTACAGCCATTTATTCACAGTGACTAACGATGGGCACAGCAGAAAAATAAGCATGAAATCACAAACATCACAACCTGTAGTAAGAAGTGCAAGGGCCAGAGCCACAGCACTCTGAAAATACAGTATATGTTAGAATATTTCAGTGTCCCTAGAATTATTGTGTATTATTGAGCATAGACTGTATGAATGATTACAGAAATGTGTAGATCCACTACAGTCCAAACAACTGCAGGTTTAGCACTGAGACCCCAACAGTGCAGCCTTGGGGTTATGGTGATACACACATCTACATGTAGCTTCACAACAGCTGTCTGTAACCCAACATGCTACTGTGTTGGCATTTCTGTTAGTTACAACAGTAAATTAATATTTCATCACAAATGGTGCAATAGTACTGTGTGGTAAATTTGTGTAACTGCACTTAGGGTGAACCAGATTACCTAATGACTGACTTTTATGACCTTAGAAAGGCCCCACACTGAATTACCCATTTTTCTTTAGAAACTAGAAACTTTTCAGAAAACAACAGATGCCAGCAGCGCAGCAGATCTCAAGGAAAAGCGTTTTAGCCTGCTAACCAGTGATGTAATGAAGGAGAAACCCACCTACACTCAGACTGTCCACCTTTTTCTCTGCAGAATAGAGTTTACTCAGCTGACATAAATTCACAGTGTACACAGTAAGCAATATCAAACTGATTTATGTTATGAGGATAGGGCTTTGCAAAGAACATGCATAAATATAAAGCATCAACTATATTGTCTGAAAATATGATTGATTTTTGTTTATATTATATCGTTTCCCCACCTTTTTATTTTCCACTAACCTTTAGAAATGCAGGTTAGTAGTGCAGGCTAACCAGAAGTTTCATTTTCATAACGTAAGCATAAACAAACAAGTAGAGCAAGATATTTACCATGTGAGTCAGCTGCTCCATCACACACTCCACCATCTCTGATTTGTTTTCCAGCAGCTCTGGTGAAAACTTCTCATTCAGCCAAGCCTGGGAGTTAGAGAGAGGGGGACACAACAAGCATGTTGTTGACTGACTGAGCCTGAACTGAACTGGCAGGTCGTGCTGTTACTCTATGCATCGACTGTGCAACAGCCACTATTAGTGACTTCACCACGTCATGTAAGCAAGAGCTGACATTGTCAAGTGGGATCATTTTGGGTTCATTTACCTCTTCGAGTTTAGCGATGAGCTCCGCCGGAGTCATAACATCCTCCTGACTGTCATCTTGGTTGATGTCGCTGCCATCGTCAGACAAAGCGTCCGACATGATTCCCCCTGACAAAGTGTGCAGACAAAAATACCAAGCTCCACCCAAACGATAACTCGATACTGGACTTTTCAACTAACGTTCAAAGCGATGCAAAAGGAATAGTGTGGGAAACTTAATGCTGAAACGACTACCATCCCATAGCAACGTGTATTCAGTGGAGAGGTCCCTTCCTTGTTTCGGATGACATTCCCGCCACTGAAACAGTACTCTCGCGAGAATCAAAAATGCGGACATAATACGCATCTCTGCTGCTTTGCTTGCAGTGCATACGTTCGTACGTTCATACAAGTTTTCCTCATACCATGAAATTATGTTTTGATGCCGTGTAAATTATTGTCGTTTTCATAAAGTGTTTTATTGGTCGAGATGGAAAGAAAGAGCGTGTACAGAATTGCAACAAGGTCGGTTCAGGTTCACTCACTAAAACTTGTCTTGCAGCAGTAGTAGGTTCGGGGGCGGGGCTATTCATTCAGAATAGCATTGAAGGGACACTCACCAAAGTCGTGAACAGATATCTTGCACACTGAACCATTGTTGTGATAATGATAGTTCAATTACATTACGTACGTGAAAGATCAACATGGATACTAGTGGAAAAATATAATAGTAATAGCCTAGTAGTAGTAGAAATCAGAATGAATTATGCCTACTGTAACATAATACCTATTGAATTTAGGAATATCGTGAGAATCATTTACAAGGGAATCAGTTACACCCAAAATAGGGACAACATATTAGGGTGAAGTATTGGTGAAATGTCACTTTAGCCAACAAACAATTTAATATAGAAACAAATGGTTTGTTATCACACTGGTATAGTGACTGTAAAGGTTCTACATGGCCCTGTTTATCCTCTTGGTCTATTTATCCACATTCATGTCCTAACTATAATAATGATAATAATAATAATGCTAGAATGGTAGCAGAGCAAGATTTACTTGTTGGACATGATGCATATAGACCAAGGTCTAAATAGGAGGCAGTTGGCATAGTATGCTGTAAAAGAAAGTCTGATTAGGCATAGACAGGATATGGGCAATTCACAAGGATGCGAAGCGTGCAGATAACAACTAATGTATGTTCTTCATGCATGTGTGTAACTTTGCAGTCACTGTTTGAGGTAATTGGTCGGTATAGGAGACAAAGTGTTAATTGACTGTCACTGTCACTTTGCCATGAAAAACATAACAATATAACACTTTAACACTTGTTCGAAGTTCTCACCTGTCAAAACATGGGAATTAATAAGTGTGTGTGAGGACTTCCTAGTTCCTGACCAATCACGCCTTGTGAAATTTTGAGAGATTCCCACACTCAATGTGCCATGTGTGTTGGTCTGATGGTCTCCTCTTCACAATTTTCCCATCTCTCTCTCTGTTTTTCTCCCTCTCTCTCTCTCTCTCTCTCTCTGGCTCCCTCTCTCTCTCCCTCCTCCTTTGTCTGTCACTCTCTCTCAGCTGCAAAATAAACAGAGATGCCCTCATCTGCTTGTCTTTTTCCAGCTGTCTTGTGTCAAAGCACATGGTGGCCTGCCTGAGTCAGAATGTCAGAAAACTCAGATTCCTCTGTTCCTCTTTCCCCTCTTTCCTCTTCTCTCTTGCCTAGGAATTCCTTGTCATTTTCAGCAGTAATGACTCCTCTATCTACTGAGGCACTGCCACTGTTGTGACTCTCAGTATTGCACAATTTATATGCAGGAGTCAATCATTCTGACAAGACCAGCTTCGAGTCTTTCTCTGCTAAATGACGTCCTGTGCTGTTGTGTTTCTAACACCAGGTCACACCACACATTACAAAAGTGATGACAACAGTGACCCCACCTGGCGAGCTGGACTCACCATGTGAAGCGGATCAACAGACACCAACGATACAGGTGCCATTCATGCCCACAGACAAACTTTAACTGACTTAGAACTTCAACTCTGTTATAAAAAGTTCAAATAAAGTCCTCCTCCTACTCCTCACACTATATTTAAAGGCCACTGCTTGCTTGTTAAGCTTTTCATAAATTAAATTATCCCTCACCTCTCCAGCTTTAGCTCTGCCAAAGCCTGATAACTCAGCTTCTGTCATTCTCAGAAATAAGAGCTCAGTAAGACCACAAATTTTAATCACAACAATTCTTTGTTCAGATCAGTTACTCTGCTGCATCTGATACATTTGGATGAGATTTGCATAGAATGATTTCTTGGAATATATCCAACACTGACACAAGGCACATATTTATACACTACTTGTGTTCAGTAGACGTCCGAGTACAGTACAGTGATATAGTTGCTTGGTTGTTTTCAAAATAAAATATTGAAATTGTGCAATTGAGTAAAAATGTGCAAGACCTGTGATTTTTTTTTAAATTCATTTTGGCACAATTTGAATTTCAAATGATTATCATTAACAGAACTGGATGTACTAGATGCAAATAATCCAACATGCATTTAAGCCATCACTGGGCTATTTCACCAGTTCCTCAAGTAGCTATAATCATTTGAATGCAGGTAATCAGCCCAATTTCCCAACACTTAATAACATTCCTGTACATAAGGCACTACGAAAATAATTTGGGTCATAATCAAAGATATGTCATTAAAATAAATACTGTAGGTTTTTTTTTCCTGTACATGTAACTTCTTTGAATGAGATTTACAAGGCATTCATTTTTCATGGGTGACTATCAGATTACCACTTCATTACCACTTCATGAATATATATGCTGCAGGTCATTGTGATCAGCAGAGATCGGATTATAACAGTGTAGCTTCTAAAATGTTTTAATGAAACTACAGTTGAAAATCAACACAAATACATATCATTTATATATAAGTGTATAAGTATTTTATCAACTCCCTAGTTCTGCAGGGAGTTGATAAAATATGCACTCGATTGATGCACTTGGACAATTCAATATCTTTCACGGTGTTCCTATAAACATTTGCACCCTCACTGGGCTGCCTTCACCCTTCTCCAGCGTAGTTTACTGATGGTCATGGAAAGTCAACAGTCAATAAATCCACTGCAGTCATAGATTGGCTACTGGGGCGATGGCTGTATAAGCAAAACCCTGGAATAGCCATATAGTACATACACAAATATAGTATACACAAATATTTCTGTTTACCTCTTTTAGGTGTCTGCCAAATTTGCTTCTGCCTTCACAGAGTACATACTAATGTGATGCATTGAGGTCAAATAAGATAAATTCTTTTGACTTCAAAATCTATGCACAAGTATCACAGCTTGTGAGGATAAATGGAATTCATGCCAGGTAGGGTATATCCAGTCTGGGGACTCCACAGAGGAATGGGGTAGGGGTATGAGTAAATAGACCCAATGAAGGGAGAGTGGGCTGGACTCATTGGGAAATGACGGTACACTGGCTGAGAGTGGGATAGCCTCATTCTGCTGGGGAGAAATGGGGGGTGCAGGGGGGGTTGGTGTCGAGAGTCTCTCCCTGCTCTGTCGTAGCCTGTTAGGAGGACGCTGGAATGGGACAGAGACTGTTGAGTAGGCAGAGGTTTAGGCAGCATTGTCCTGGATTTCTCCCTCTTCTCTGTCTGATAAAGCCAAGGCGCCATATTTTGCAGCTTCTTTGCACAAGTCAGTGAGTCATCGTGCTGCACCAACCTGCTCTGGTGCAGTTTATAGCCTGGCGGAAAAGGAGCGGGTCGAAGAGGTTGCACAGATTTTGGAATAACTTTGGTGAAACTCGAGGTAGAGGTCGGAACCCAGTCAGACTTTACGATGAAAGAGGAGGATGTCGATAGCAGACATGGGTGAGCAGAATTTCTGCCGCTCACTTTGTGGATCGGCTGCCATGCAGAGTCTTTAGACTTGCCTTTGCTGGAGTCTGTGGTCAGTGATTGGGGGCTGACACGAGAAGCGTCCTTATTCTGTCCTGCAGGATCTTTAGACATCGGACTGCAGCTCAGAGACTTGCTGTCCTCACTGCAGCCAGAAGCGTTGTTGATGCTGCTGGGATGGTTTGGGGGTAACTCTGTGCTTGATGCAGGCTTATCTTCATTTCCTGCTGGACAGTCCTCTGATGAAACAGAGTAGGGGGAGGGGCTGCGGGAAGAGGAGGAGGATAAAGGCAGCGGGGAGCCTTCAGAGGAGTTGCAGTTGTGACTGGAAGAAGCCAGAGCTGGAGACTGGGAGCAGCGGATGACAGAGGGCCTTTCCTTATCGTCGAGGAGGATGGCCTGGGCCACGCGCTTCTTCTTCTCCAGAGGAGAGATGACCTCTCCGGCAGCAGCTGGGATATGACCGGTCCAGGGGCTCGATGCAGGGACCTGGACAAGGTGGGAACAGGCATAGACAGAAGGGCAGAGATCGCCTGCCGCTCTGTTTGGCTGAGAGCAGTCTGGATGGAGCCTATCGGAGGTCACAGCCCATGGAGTGGAAAGAGCATGCATCCCTGCTTCATTTTGGCAGGCAGCCTCTGGCCTCCTCTGGGCATGTAGCTAGAAAATATTACAGGGGTCATTTTCACACATGAACAACAAAGAGTGGAGCAGAGATGTATGAATTTCTCTTATCTCTCTTTTTTTTATACCACCAGAGATATACTGTATGTTACCTCAGAATCCATCTCCCTATCTGATGAAGTCCTTTTCCTCTTCCCCTCAGCCTTGCCGACCTTGCCATCCAAATTTCTCTTGTACTGTTTCTGCGGTTTGCTTGGAGGCAGAGGTTTGTCTTCTTCTCCTCGTAGGTGTCTCTCAAAGGGCAGCACCAGCCTGTCATAGAAACAGATTACTTTTATGATTCAGAACTGGTTGATGTAGTGACTTGATTGACAGGTCGGAGGCAGAGGCGTCTTCACCTCTCATAGTGTCTGCGGGTGCAGGTAGCAGCACTGGTGCTACCTGGGCTTCCTCCCAGCTCGTCATACACATTCTTCCAGAGACGCCGCGCTGTCACCTGTTGATGAACATAGCGAGAAAATGTGCATTTATAATACCACAAACCTAATTTATTTTCCACTGAAAGAGGTGAGAAGCTCTTGAGAAAAATCAATGGCTCATCACACCAGGTTCAAGGTGTTGCAAAATACCAAAATGCCTCTGGTCTCTTCCTCTAGTGTCATTTCAATAAAACAGTTGCATTCTCTGATCTTGTCCCCAGAGTGGAAACATCAAAAACAGCAGCACATGGGGTGTGATGCACAGCTCAGTGGCCTATACCTCTTCTAATGCGGCAGAAACTGTCTTGTTGCAGCCCCTGACCTATAGTTCATTTTCCACTTTGAAACCACTAAACTCTGCAGTGGGTTTCTGCAACACCTTCTGCAGTTACCGTCTCTCTAAAAATACTTGAATGAACACAGCCTTTATAGAATTGTACTCACGGAATCATAACCTCCAAGTTTCTCAACAGCTTTGTAGATTCTCCAAAGGTTAACTGAGAGTAGAAGAAAACACAAATGCATTGGAACACTATTAATTCTATCATTCACATTCAATTTCATTTAATCAACATCCCTCAAAGTTTGAATATTGCGTCAATGCAACAGCAAAGCCGAATGTAAACTCACTCTGCTTGAAGCCCAGATGTGGAATCCTTTCTATGGGTGTCCCTCTGTCCTTCATAAAAGAGTACAGATTTGAAACAAATGACTTCTCCTCGATCTGTACTGCGTTGGGCCTCGCCCCCTCCTCACATTCAGCGGTCGAGTCATGGATCTCAATCATAGAAGAAGTCTAGATAGAGAAAATAGAGATGTTAGTAAAAGCCATAAGGAGAAAAAGCATTCTGAGACTGAACATACAAACCGTGTTTTTGGAAGCAAAATCAAATGTATAAATGTGGACTATGCACACTGGACTGATATGAAAAATAATTCTAGAATTAAAAGTAGTATCAGAGATGGGAAACAAAGTGACATTGTCATCTCTAGGGACACAAATGCTGAAATGAAACATCAGAATCAGAGGGTAGGCTTTTACCGCTACTTTCAATAGATAACCACTATACATCCTGTCTGGAGAGAAAGCAACAGACTTGTGGGGTTTTTGGTCTAGACCTGCCAGTCATTGGTATCAGAGATGTCACATTGAAAAGCCAATATAAACTAGTAAGAGCTAAAGAAGAGATGTATTCATGCTACTTTGAGGTGTAGCACACAATGGATATCACTGGTGATCAGTTGAAAACGTGTTGAAAAATCACATTGAAAAAAATATACTACTTTGAAATACAAGCAAATTGGTTGCAATTTTCTTGTCATTTTTATATCACTTTAATTTATTGTCAAACTATAATTTTCAAGTAGACTTTAGGATAGCAGGATATGCCCCTGTAGAAAATGTCATATAAGCAAACTCAAGTACAAGAAATTGACAATGTCACTATTTGTGGTTTGCAAGAAATGAGAAATGAAACAGTGGAGGCACGCAGAAATTAAAATCACCAGTTTGAAAGCCTTCAAGAAGAGAAGTGCCCAACAGCAAGTATTCAAGAAGAGAAGTCCCCCGCATAAAGCTGTTGATGCAGATAAAACTTCTTTTTCTATTTTCGCTCTCATGCCTGAGTTAAAATAAAGTGCCATTGTTTTTACTGCTGGGACAATTTCCTTCATCGCTCATCTGTTTTGCATTATCCAATTCTGATTTCCATCGAATGGCTTTGGTGTTTCGATTTGGGGCAAGGTCCTTTTAAGGTCTGCTTCTGATAAGACCAAGTCAGTGCAAACTGAAGACTTGGTGTTAACCTCGTTGTTTTTGATGTGTACAGCATGTGTGGGATATATCACATGACAGCTATTAGTTCCCACAGAAATGATATTTTTTCTACTGTGTTGGCATTGATTCAGACAGCACAAATATAGTCATTATAGTTTTGTCTGAAATGAAAGAGGAAGCTATTTCATGATAGAAATTAAAATGTGAAATTCTCATTATTGGATCCTACGTTTAGAGTGACAAAGTTTTTCTGTCATCAGAATATTTGTCAGAGGTTCCTCTGAAAAGCGAAATGAAACACGGCCTTGACCTGCGTAGGCTACAGCGTAGACATTAAACCACATTCTAGCTTGGCTGAAATAGCGGGGAAATCATACAGATGAGTGACTCCAAATGAAACTGGTGTTTCCCTTTAAATCATGTTATGCCCAAATTGAGAGCAGTAACAGTACTAGCGTGCTTAACATGTTCAACCACCACTGGGTTAATTTACTTTGATAGACATTGGATGTCAAAAAAAACCGCAATGGACAGTGCCGATATTTCAGTTTGAATCACTACATTAAGAAGCTGCTTTATTTCTGTGGCATCCATTGTACAACAAAACAGCTAAACATGGTTTCATATTGAATCAAGTTCCTCTCTGCGGTTGCTGGTTCCGAGAAGTGGGCCTCTAGAGTGAGTAATAGTGAAGGTGCAGGCCTCTAACCAAGATATCCCCGACTGAGTCACAGTTCAGCTGCGCCACACTGCTGTTCCCAGCCAACAGCCACTGGCTCCTAGTTTCCACGGTAACTCTACAGCACCACAGGCAGCACCTCCCTTTCTTTACATCACCTTCTTTTACCAGGGACAGATGTTTGCATGTATTTCTAAAAGAATATCCCCAAATCCTATTTCATATCCCATATCCAAATTCCCTGAATTTCTAGGTCTATGGCTATACAGTACACTAATAGATCTGCATAATATTTCACTTAGCAGACCAAAGTGAGGCTCCCTGTTTGCCAAACACCAATTATAATGACGTTATAATTGCATCATTTTACTTGGTAGGCTATCTTGCGTAATATTCGTTGGTATTCATGAAGGTCCTGGGAAATGTATTTACTTTCACACTCATCGCGTTCGTGTCTAATCCACAAAACTTTCAGGTTTATGTGTCAATGGTTGCCTACAGGAAATGTCTGCAGGCTGAGCCACACACTGTAGCCCCTGCACTGCAGATCACACTCTAGACTTAGACGGAATATCATTGTGAAACATTCAGTTGATTTCCACTACATGAAATTTTTTGGAAAATGGCGTGGGTGATGTTGATGTCAATGTGTCGATATATGACTCTCACAATGATTGTCAGTGGCGTGCCTGATTGATGCTATCGGCAGGCCAGTTGTCACCACAGAAACCACCAGGCTTTCAGCTAACATCAGCCTTGGAAATTTGATGAGCTAATTTGTATTTCTCATATTGTATCTCTCATTTTCAATTACCAGAATAGTGTCTGTAAGGACCTCCTGCAGTTTCTGTATGTGTGGATAATGCCGTGAAATATTGTGGTGTGTGTGTGTGTGTGTGTGTATGTGTATCATGGGCCTCTTAGAAAACACAGCAGAATCATTTATTCCTTATCACACATTTCAGATTAGCTACCGAGATGTGACAACTTTACTGTACACACCCGATCAGCACTTCAGAATTCACCATCATCTCAAATTCGCTAAAAAAGGGAAATGAAAACACAATGTGTAACTCAGTCTGAATAGTCATGTCTGTAGTCACTGATTAACTGTAACTGATTAAAAGACTAACTGACATTACATTAGCACTGACAGAGGTTCTGTACCTGGTTCGGCTTCCCTCTCTCCTCCTCACTGGCTGCCGCTGGCTGTGACATCTCACTCCGCTCCTCTTCAGCTTCCAACACTGACACGAGACACACAACACACACAAAAAAAAAGAAAAAAGATAGTTCTTCTTCAGTGGTTCATTATGTGCTGAATTGGTGCTTTATGGAATCATTACTGTTTGAGAAGCCACTTGAACATCTAAACTCCTCTTCTCAGCTATTTGAAGAACCGCAGGCCCATTAAACAGAACCAAGCAGTCCTTCAGTATAGGGAACTTCATAAACTGTAATGCTATACTACAATCTAAATAGATTATAGTATAATCCTTTATCTAAAAGGATTAAAGTCGAACAGATCTGTAATGTTTCCATGCAGAAAAAGTAATTGTTCTCCATCATTATTGGGTATGGAATAGTTTAGTAATCAAAAGGTAGTGCAATGATCTGATGGTCTTTCAACAGAAAAAAATCTGTAGAACATGTCAGTAACCAGTAACTAAATTTGATATAAAACCGCAGGTTGCAATACCACTTCCTGCTTATGAACATAACAGGTCTGGTGTGGCGCATTGTATGATATTCTAATACATAAAATATATAATAGTGAGATGACAAAATGAAGTATTAAATCCCAGTGTATAATCCCAGATATTGAGGCATGCATGAGAAAAAAAAAAAAAAAAATTACATATATAATTATTTCTCATGCATGCCTCAATATCTGGGAACACATTTGCTTATTTCTTGGGAAAGTGCAAATTGAATGTTAGAAATCAAAAGCCATGAGAATGACTTGAGAATGAGGTGGATTTGTCACTCTGCAGAACTGTCAGCTCAGTGGCTCTCAGCCCACCACCCACAGTGATATCATTTGTGTGCAAAACCAATATGCTTCTCCTTTGAGATCACTTATTTCCTGTGCTGTGGCTTGAACCTTTAATTCTGCTTTCAATAGCCTCTAACTTCTCCATTTCACATGGTGAAGAAATATCTCTGATGTATGATTTTCCTAACGCTTTAAAATATCTTGTTACTTTTTATGGGTGTGCTGCTGTGTGTATAGAAAACTGCATTTGCTTTGATGCTTTAAGATAAGATAAGATTTTGATCTCACAACATTGCAGTAGATTAGTTTACACTTACTTGAGATTGTTAATAATTGTTTTTTCTAAGACACTTTATTTTTCAAATCGAATGTTGTTTCTTCCCAAAACGATTCTACTGATGCAAAAACAGATATATTTCATAGATTGTTCTTGTCATAACCAAAGTGCTCTAAAATGTTTATTGTCATTTAATACTGAGTCAAGCTCAATATCATATACGTTTGTACATAACAGTAAAGTTTGAACAACATCTGATTACAATCAAAATAAAAGTAATTCTCACCCATTTCAGGAGGATGTCTTCTTGTCACTCGCTTCAATGTGTTTTGTTACAGTAATTCATGCGGCACTCTATTCAACTTTACACCACAAAATAGGAAGGCGTCTCCACAGGACAGTTTCATTGGTTGACAAATCGCACCACAGCAAGTGCATCTGGGAAATTGAGTTTTTTGACTGATGTCTCACAATATCTTTTCTTTATGTCTCTTTATGTCTTTCTTTTACATTAGCAGTTAGTTTTTATATGGATCAAGCTACTCCAACCCATTCTTGGGTTACTTTGTCCCCAGAATCTTTAGAATATCATGATAACATGATAAACATGCAGTTTATTCCAATTTCCAGACTGACGGGAATGAGAAAAATTGTTTATTATGTTATGTTTGTGTCTATAATCTTATATACAACATGTAATTTAGTTATTGTTCTGAGCAACACATGGTTTCAAAAGTACCTGTAATCTGATCACAGTTTTTTTTTCATTAATTGTGCTGTGATCTGATCTGAGATCAGATTTTGTAATACTGTTACATAGAATTCACAGTAACTACAAACCCTGTCAAATCAGAGATATTATATATAACCACTATATTTTTATGACTCAGCAAACCAAACAAACCTTCCAAACAGAAACGCGATGTATGAACACGTTGTAGCCTTGCTAACTTTACATTAACATTACACTTTAACATTACATATAGGGAAATACTACCAAAAATTATTATGTGCATCATGAGAAAACTGTATACAAGACATGACTGATCAAAATTAATTTATTGCATATAAGCTGAAGAAGTGAAAGAGACATTTGATTAATGCCAAAATAAAAACATTTAAAGGAGTTTTAATGTGTTTAGATAAAAGCATGAATTACTTTCTCCAGATATATAAATTATAAAAACAGCTTAGTTTTGGAAATTGCTCTCAAATGAATGAATCCAGACTGCAGCACTCTCTGTACCTGTTCATCAATGGTTAATTCAGCATCAGAAATTTATTGCAGCTGCCTACCCATTGACTAACAGACTGCCTATTTCACTATGAATCAGATCAGGTGTTGCGGGTGCCAAATGATACCATTTCTGATTTCTGAAGAAAAAAAAAAGTTGTGATATAGCACTTTATGTCAACCATTGCGATCTTCACTGGGTTTTATGACTGTGTGTCGTTGACGTAGCATGGAGAGAAATATTGTTTTTTCTGGATCATACAGAAAAATAGGAGCATGTAAATGGAAAACAGGTTGGGGCCTAAAAAGGAACCTTGAGGAACTCCACACGCAATGTGTGTTGAAGAAGAGAAGGTTGTTGTGACAGCATATATTCTATATGAGAGGTATGAGCTGAACGGTAAATTCAAATTACAGCTACAGTGTCAAAGGCTGCAGTAAAATCTAAAAGGATTGAAATCTTCTGCTAAAAGAAGCTCATAAGTGACTGTAAAAAGGGCTTTCCCTGTACTATGCTTTGCTCTAAAACCAGATTGGAATCTCTCAAGCATGTTGTTTCGACTCATAAAAGCTATTAGTTGAGTTGAAACAACTTTCTCTAAAACCTTACATAAAAACCGAAGATGAATTATTTGATGAATACACTGAAGAGTGATTATGCTGCACTCAACATTTGATCCACATTTCCTCCACATGTTTTTGATCTTTTTGAAAGGGGGATGCCCTATTCCTCCATCTGTTGCGGATAGGGTATGACATTTCAATATGATTAACATTTAAATGTCAAAATAACCAACTATCTGTTGACTGTCCTAATCTCGGAGGGATTTTTTTTGTTTGACAAATCCAAAACAAGTTTTTTTGCTATATAAGAAGTAATGCAAATTGTGATTATGTCGCTGAATATGATAAAAAAAAAAAGGCCTTTTGCAAAATTACTGTAATTACATTATTATTATTCTGTTAATATTCAACACAGCTCCCATATCAGTGAATTGACTCAGAAATGACAGAAATTAAGCCATGTGTGTTCCATCCTTGCCTACAATTACTGAATATTCAGTTAAAAAGAAAAAAAAATGAGATAGGGCTATTTAGATATCTGTTTCAATGCTTTACTTTGATGGACTGTTAAAGTAGACATTTGATGCAGACACATTTTTCGTGATAGGCTTTGTAGGAAACTTAATTTCACTCTCAGAGTTCTTGTGAGCTATCTCTCTCTCTCTCTCTCTCTCTCGCAAAAACATCAGTTATAAATTTGAGAAAATCCCCAGCTATTCATTTCAGACTTTCACTGACATAGACATGAGGTTGAGATGAGGACAGCAGAATGTAAATGAGAAAGTGTTAGAAAAAAGAAACTGCTGTGATTCCAATCAGAAATGTCTTCATGTCTGAGTCACTATTGTTGGGAACAATTTACCAACCTCTCAGTGGCACATGAGAGCAGTCTGATTACAGTCATGATGAGAAACTGTATATAGCTGAGACAGAGATCTTCCACACTAAATGGTTTTAATGATCCACTCTGTAGGTTTGGGAATAACAACTGACTCATAGAAGTTTAATTTGTAATTGCTTAAAGGAAGGATGTAAAAAAACAAAACACTGTTGTCTGTCTGTGATCTGTTGTCTTCAGATGTACAGTATGTTTGAGTGGAGACTAAAACCTACTAAAAGGTTGATTTAAAGGAATAGTTCACCCTGAAAATCTACTCACTACTCACCCTCATGCCAGTTGAAACACAGGTGAAGTTTGTCCATATAACACACAGGGAGGTTGCCAGCACAACTCCATAGCAGCCTTCTCCAAAACAACTGAAGTCAGTGGGGACCAGTTCTTCAGAGTTCCAAAACGAGCTATATTTACACCATCATTTAGTGCAAATCTTAACTACAGCTGATTGATTTGCAACAAATAATGGTGTATAGGTCTTTCTATTCACAGTGTGATTGTTTGGCTGTTTTTGTTTTGGAACTCTAAAGAACTGGTCCCCATTGACTTCAGTTGTTTTGGAGAAGGCTGCTACGAAGTTGTGCTGCCAACCTCCCTGTGTGTTATATGGACTAACACATTTCACCTGTGTTTCATTTGGCATGAGGGTGAGTAGATGATGACAGAATTTTCATTTTTGGGTGAACTATTCCTTTAATAGGTGAAGTATGCTTGTAATAAATAGAATGTTTGCTTCCCAATGTTGGTAAATTTGAATAGATTTGTCAATTTAAGATTCACAGAAAATTAACTATTATGTTTTATAGTACGGTTACTATCAAGATTACTTCTTATTGCAGAAGACTGTAAATAGTATACACTGAATTGTATATGCAAAATTGCCTAAATGTTCAACATTTAGGTGTTAAAATTACCCTAAACAACCTACATCACCTTAAATAATATTCAGCATAAGATTATTCTGGTTTAGGTGATACATGATTTGTGAAAATTGTGTCTTTAAAACACAGTGAAAATAAAATTTTGGTACAAGAAAATTATTAGACTTCAAGATCCCCATCTGCCGTTTCCCGTGAGGAAATCGACTAAAGTAAGAGGAAGGATCCTGGACTTAAAGGTGACAGTAAACCCTAAAAAAAAAAGACTTAAGGGGAAATGGGCAAAATAGGCAAGGTGACGACGGGAAGTTCACTTAAAAAAAACTCCAGTGACCTCTGTATTCACCTACTACTCAGATGTTAAGTAAGCACACATAAAAGAAAAGTTGAGAAAAATAACAGTTTAAATCATTTTACTGAGTCGAGGTCATGGGGCCAGTTTTCCATCATCGGTTTACCATTTGAAGCAAAGTGAAGCAACAATCAAGACGTTTTTTTCTATTATGGATACAAATGAGGGTAAACAGAAAGTTGATTTTCTGTGAATCCAATTTTCCTTTTGACTTAAGAATGATTTGAACGATAAAATAATTTCATTGGCCGCTCTGTGCCTCACTCAACTGAACAGAGATCTAATCATCGAGGATGTGGGAGAAGTAAAATCAGATTTTTCATGTGAAAATGAAACCTGCGCAACGGAGGTGAAATCCCCAGTCATTCCAGGAAACTGATTGTAGAGCACATATTGATGAAGTTTGTGTGTTATGTCTGAGTTACAGTTAGACCTCTGAAAATCCCTGAAGGGTTTAGGTGCTGTTCTCAGGCTTTCTGAATTCATATACTTTTTAAAAAAGTGTGCAGCCCATGTTATACTTACCATATTTGGAAAGATGTGACAACACAACTACATTTATTCCTTTTATTATGAAGAATGTCTGTGCATTACAATATACTCTGGAAAAACAAAAATGAATAACGTAATGGATACATGCCCTTTTTCACTGATAATTCATTTTCCGTTCATCAACTGACCGCAAAGCTTCAGAAAAGCAAAAAAAAAAAAAATTTGCAAAAATTTTTTTTGTTCCAAGTTAAAAACAGTGATCTTGCATAAGTCTGTTGTCAAATTGTCCAAATGTTCTATTAAAATGTCACAAGCGCTTTTCAGAGGATATCACCCCATTCAGTTACCCTCCTTATGGCACTACATGATATAGTATCTTACTATGGCTCTTCTATGGATGCACTCAAACTCAACCTCTAAAAACCAGTGAGATCCAAGAAATAAAAATCCAGGAAATAAAAATGAGACAAATGGTGCTGACTTATGTTTTCCTCTTTGCAGCTAGTCCCTGAAAAGTTCAATATGTTGAAATGATCTGATACGGATGGGAGGCAGGGGCGTGGGAACAAGAAACGGAAACAACCGTTCTATACTCACAATGAGAAGCTGACTGTTAACCGTATCATGCGTTCATCATTGAAGTCTACCACCCAGAGCACAGCAAATACAACAATCTGTTGCTTTTAAATAGTCATTTCAACTGCAAACAATACTAAACTGTGGTTTGAAATTCACACAGAATTTAAGTTCAATAAAAAAAACGATAATAAAAAAGGAAAAATTCAGTCTTCCTGGAAAGAAAGGCAAAAACAAGGCAAAAGATTATACTGTAGCTGGTACCACCATGTTTGATTTTTTTTTCCTGAAATGGACAGGAGCAATTGCTACAAGTAACAATAGAATTATACCTGAAATACAACTGAATTCACTCTTTAAAGGAATGTGAACTACAAGTGCTATCAATGCTCACAATGGAATTTAAGACTGAAACATTAACAAAGGCTGATATTTTACTGCATCACATTTATAGGTAAAGAGATTCATTTGGGGGGGAGTTTTGGCCAGCCTATGGGTCTTTCACAAATCCCTAAACTATGCCATCAATTGTTTACAACATCAACAACATAATGGAATCGCTTTCTGGAAATGAGGAGAGGTTTCAAATTCTTCTGGCCCCGTGATTACCATCCTTTCATTGGTCCGTGATGTGGAGGATCGTTTTCTCCGGTTCAACCTGATCAGCTCACTTGGATGCAAGGTCTGGCTTGCTGCGTGGCTGCGTGTTGTTCTCCTGCAGAGGGCCTGTGGGGCTGCCGGTGGGCTGATCTGGTGAGCGCGCTGGGCCGGAGCTTACATAAGCTCCACGTAATTGGCTGGGAACATTCCAAAATGGCCGTTCGGGCCGTAGCCTCGCCACCAGCCCTCATCTATCATTTCGATCCCGGTGATGATATCATCGGGGTCAAATGAGATCTCCGTGTCATCAGCTGAAAGGGAAAAATAAAAAAAAAATGTTTAAAAAAAAAAGGAGTAGTACCTCAGCAACACCACCACACTCATGCAGATATCTGTTATAATACACTTTACAATACATTACAATTTTAAAAGAGTCAATAAACCCCAAACCCAAATCTATGTAAAGCCTGACATCTAATGGTAAAAGCATGCTACTGAAATTGCCATCTGCTATTGGCTGATATTTGGTGCCAGGTGATGTCACCACCTACTGTACTCTATAGAAGGTGACATCATCTGGCACCGAAGATCAGCCAATAGCAGATTTCAGTAGAATGCTTTACACAGATTTGGGGTCTTGTTACTCTTTAAGAATTTAGCTGACACGTTTTTCCAAAGTGACTTAAAATGAGTGCAACAGTAAAATTAATTCCTAGACTACAAGTCTTAAAAAGGTGACAATTCTTTGACTGCTTATTAACAGGCAGTATGGCATGCTTGGACCCATTCCTGAGTGTTTACTATAGGTTTTCGTGGGAGCAGAGATCAAACACCTACCAGCCTGGTAGTCATATAGGGCTCGAGCACAGATGCCTCTGTCTGACGTCTCCTCGGCAGTCACTTCACTGGTGTTACTCTCTTCCACCTGAGGCTGAGGGAAGGAAAATTATGTTTCAGAATTATCCATTTCTCTGATGGAAGAACCCAGTCTTTGCATTTCCTGCTAAAGGGTAAATGTCTAGTCTAGTCCAGCCTAGTGTGGAACTGAAGTAAACCATCACCTGAGCTGGCTCTTCATAGCGATCGTTATGGGCCGGCTCCTGGACATAGGAGTTTGTAGCCGGTGCCTCCTCTGAAAAAAAGAGAGAAAACCATCTGATTATCCAAGCGAGCACTGTCCATCTCTACCAGCAGGTGGCAGCAGCAGCAGCTGATCCTGACGGCCGATTTCGTCTGGAGGGAATGTGTGCGGACATGGTCACGACAAATAAAACAGGATTTTCATAAGAAGCGGATGGTAGGCTAGATCTCTAATCCGGTGAGTTGGAAAAGCTGATGTATGTAGAGCGTGTTAAGACTGAGGTCGGTGTGTGTGAAATGGGCCCCACCTTTACACTCCTCCTGCGGGGCGGCCTCCTGCTCATCATACTCACACCTGGACTGTCCATCATCCACATCAGGCTCTTATCAACCACAACACAAGCACAGACACGTACACATGGGAACACGATCACAAGTTCACACATGTTTGAAAAGCACATTCTCAAACATTAGGACATTCTTCGCACATTGCACACAAAAAAAACCTTCATCTGGAAGTTTTTTTAGAGAATACACAGAACACCGAGTGCATGGATGATGCATGACGAAATTAATTGCAGTGAGGGATATGAAGATGATTGCACAGGAATGACAAAGGGAAATGAAGCGTGGTGTCAATGTTTTTTTTTTTTTTTTTTACTTATGTATGAGACTACCACCTAAATGCGGTGTATGTATTCTTTGTGTATGTGTGTATATGTATTCTTTGTGTATGTGTGTGTCTATGTGTGTGTGTGTGTGTGCAAGCTCAGACCTGTGGCACGAACAGGAGAGGCGGAGCCTGCTGGCACAGGAGAGGCTTGGCGTTGGGGTGAGCTGGCCCGCTCAGACTCATACGCTTGCTTAGAGAGAAAAGGGCTTTGCAGACGCCCTGAGAAGAGACACACATGGAACCCCAAAGCATGCGATGGACAAGAGAGAGAGAACAAAGAGAGAGCAGACCGGTTTGAGCAGAAGAGCAGTGACACCAACGGATGAGGCTGGGAGACAAAGTGTTAAGTATGGCTATGAGACGGCTAGAGAGTCTGATGGAAAGTTTAAGAAAGGACGGCGCCGGGAGACGAGAATCTCCTCTAGCATCTTTCGCCTGACAGGTCGCACCCACCCGCACCTGAGAGCGAGGCTAGGACAGCTTTGCAAGTAATGCGGGAGAAGCTGGACATTTAGAACACAAGGAGAGGACACGGTGTGAGCGGGGGCGCTACCTGGCTGGGGGCTAGCAGGGGCAGCAGCAGGGACCTCTGAGTCGCTAGGAGTTATGCCCCTCTCTCTCTGCTTGAACATCTCTCTGGGGTTCAGGGCACGCTGAGAGATGAGAGAGGCCGCCTCCTAAAACAAAACAAGAAAAATGGGAGCGAGACGTACAATGAGCACTGGACAGCCATGGCTAGTGTCGATCTTAAATGCAATGACAAGCATGGCTAGTGTAGATCTTAAATGCAGTGACAAGCGTGACTAGTGCAGATCTTAAATGCAGGCGTTTTGCAGGGAGGAAAAACAAACTACAGACAACAATTCCTAACAGTGTATTCTGTCTGAATGATGTCAATGACCACAGAAAGAAGTAAACATCAGGCAATTAATATAAAGACTGGAAGATTGATGCACTAAGTTACGTTTTCTAGAGTTCAACATTTGATAGAAGCACTCGTCTCAAGACGGGGAAAAAAGAAGGCAGTTAGTCCAGAAGAGACCACTTTCCAGAAGGGGAACTCACGTTGGCCTTTTCCACAGATTCACCTCGCTTCACCCCTTTCTTCTGGGCTGCTTGGTACTCCTTCTCCTGCTCCTCCTGATGATGCTCATGTTAATGTCGGCACTACTGACATCAGCTACCTTCTAGACTAGGTTTTACCACATCTGTGCGCTACTGAAACTCCTTTAACTACCAGCATAATCACTAAAAATCGAAGTAGGTAATAAACAATATCATTAAGGTAAATTTCACACCAAACCATACATTATTTACACACATTTCTGTTCAAATGTGTCTCTACATGCAGCCGCTTCCATCAGGTAATTTTACAGCTGAAGCTAGTTTAATCAGAGCCTAATCTTCTCAGACAGTGAGACCGTCCTGGAAGCCACAAGAAAACTCACCCATTGTTGTTTCTCTCGGTCTCTGCTCTCAGCTTCCTGTTGCTGCTGGTACTTCCTGTTAAACAAATCGCCATTTAAATGACTGAGCAGATGTAACGTGAACTTTGGAATGGGAACTACTGCAAAAAACAGTCTCTCCCGTTCAGTTGATGCCTACTTTTGTTGGTTGATTTCAGAGGCCCTCTCCTTGTCCCTCTTTTCCCTCTGCACCGCCTCCTTGGCCTCTCTGTCCTTCCTCTCTCTCTCCAGCTGCTGGCGCTCCTCCTCGGCCTTGCGCCGCTCCTCCTGGCGCCGTTTCTCCTCGTCTTTCTGAAAGCCGAGTGGTAAGGCCAGCATTAGTTTGGCTTATAGCCTATAGAAAATCTCCTATAATACATTTTATGATGCTTATTGTGACCAAAAACTTGATTTCACAACTGCTTTTATAAAAAACATTGCAAGGTACTTTCTGGGTTTATGTGCAACAGGTGTGGGGCTTAGCCAAAACTGGAGTTCTATGATTCAAGACTGAATGTTTACTACTGTTGTACACTTGTGGTAATGCATGGAAATTGCCTGCCCAGTAATTTTCTTAAATGATTCAAAGGGCTTTCTGAGGTAAATATGTGGTTCAAAATTGCATGCTCTTGCAATATTTGAGGGAGTTCTTGGAATATTTGTGAGTGATTGATTTTGCAAAAAAAAACATCTTGCAATCACAAAATCTGGTTTCAGGTTCTTTTCACACCATCTCAGATGTGAAGCTGAGGTCAGAAAACTCTGCCTACCTCTGCCTGCGCCCAGAAGTTATCTTTATTGGTCTTTTTGATTTCCGACATAGCATTGGTCTTCTGGTACACCGAGCCCTATGAGAGAGGAAAGCCAATTATCATATTATCAACATAAAACATAATACATTTTCTTAAGATATGCAGAAATGCAGGCAATGACATGGAGAGCTAATAGGCAGCATATCATAAAGACTTCAGAGAATGTGCAATGCAATGTTTTCGAGCACGGATACAACCAGGTGGCTTAATGTGCTGAGTTAACAGCCTGACTTGGCTTCTCTTGCAACAGCACAGCAGTCCTCATGACTCTCACTAAGCCTCTGGATTCTAGCTGAGTCATGTCACTCTAAACAAAACACTATATAGTGTGAAAAAACCCAACACATCAACAACATACTGAGTAAGGCTAATTAAAAATGCATTCCCAGCTTCACATCATTATATAGGCTACACATCACGGCTTCATGCAAGTAATCCAATATTGGGATAAACATTGCAATGATGAGAATAGGCTTAAAGGTGCAATATTTAAACTTTTTAGTGTCCCATAGTACAAATGACCATAATATAGGGTTGTTGATCAATACCAATGACAACAATTACTTTGCCAGGTGTTGAGATTTCTGCCTTTCAAAACTCACTTTCTGGCCTGTAAAAAATCCCCAGCTATTAGAATTTCAAGACGCGCCCAATCATTAGTTCAATGAGTCAATCATTTTCAACTGCTTACTGGTGGAGGACGGTGCTACAAGCGAGTGACTGATATCACAAGACATTTCAGCTACGAAGGCTAAAAAGCCCCAACAAAGCATGACAAAGCAGTATTATTATTACTACTACTCAAGCTGACCAATCTCTATTGTGAAAATGTGACATTATTTGTGTCAATTACGGAAACAGGATTTCCACTTAGCTTGTAAATCTAAGTACCCACGACACTGAAACTAGAACATCCTCTTTAGAAATCTAAAAACTGAGACCACAGCCCGAGTATGTGCTTTATCACATCCAGCCTTTGATTGAGATTAATGAGCCTAGATGGGGATCCAGCACGCAAGATAAGCAGACTGGAGGGCACGAGACAGGAACGAGTGTCCACTGCATGCGACGCGTACCACAGGACCCTGAGGACTGCTGTCTTGGAAGCGGCTGGATTCTTTGTGGAAGCTGTAGTTGGCTCCTGAGGCCTTGGCCACCTTTTGCATGATCACCTCAGGTTCCACATCCTCCTCCGCTCTGGCATTTATTGTCACATGGGCCCCCTGGAATAGCAGAAGCCTTATTTGGTTATGAAATATTGGTTCCTCTAAAGCACAGGCAATCATACAAAGAAATATCTGCAGTTATCTTGGTGAATGCATGCACCACCCAGTAGTTTGTTGACACGCAGTGGCTGCTGGCATGATATGAATGACATTGACACTCCTCCAACAGAGCTGTTGGATTATTCCAACAACGCCTGCAGCATGGTCAGTGCTAGTCTTTTCTCTATTGTTCTTTATTTCATATCCTGCTGAAAGCCATTAGTGAGATATAATTTCACATGCTAATAGCCTCTCCCGTAAACATAAACAGACTGAGCGGTAGGGCAGCAATTCAAATGCATACTTGAACTAGACTCTAAAATCAGTACACCATCACCTTAAGAAAGTTTGCCATGGAGCTGACATGATTCGCACATAGCCCTTTCCTGGCATCTTTCACTCCTTCTCCGGTCTGAAAAACAAAGAATTATTCATTATCCATGAGCTACAAATTCAAGAATGGCAGCTACAAAGAGGACAAGCAAATGTAGTTTTGTGCATTGTAGCACTAACCCAGTTTATGAGGACATATTTGGGCAGACCAGAATTTGGATCCTGGACCCGACAGAAAGCGTACATCACTTTTCCACTGTTCAGCTCCTCAACCAACTCCTCCAGTCCTCCATCTGAAACACAAACATTGTGGCAAAGTCAAATGGTTGGTTATATAACTGTGGGCAGCCATTTTTTCTTTCAAATAATGGGTTGAGAAAGCGGAGGCAAACAACCCGTTCGTGCTGGTATTCCAGCATCGCTGCTGTACGCTGACAGTGTAGCTGCTGCTCGCATTCGATAATATTACAATGAGACCAGTTCAAGCAAACTGCTTGATAACAACAACTACTCACCGCTTTTCTCTGCCAAGCGAATATCATTACTGTTTCCCTCATAGGTGAACAAGGCCCTGTGGAGAATAACACCAGATTAAGCATATTCAAATGCCATGCAGGTCACACAGAAAAACATGAAGAATTTTGTTCCAAAAGGAGATATCCACCATTTCACACTTACTCTTACAAAATGACTGACAACATCAAATTAAAAACAAATGACATTATTTTGAAAGGACAGTAAGTAACACTAGGCCTTAGTTGACAAAACAGGAAGTGTGGCTGGCTGGAGAAAAATCCAAGTGCCTCTGTTCCGCATAATGTAGAAAGATAAGAGTGATACTGTGCTAAAATCAGACACATTATACCTCCGTGATCACTGCTGAGTAATTCAGAATTAAGGCAGTGATTCTGAAGGCAGAAAGGAGGTCCAGGACAGTCTTGATGGTACTGAAGACCTTCAGGCCCCATTTCATAGAAAACTAGAGAAGCCCTCATTATTCAGCCACCAGTCAGTATCTGTAGATATTGACTGTAAATAGGAGATCACTGATTTGGCCTTCTCTAATACTGAAACTCAACTTATGAAATCTGCTGCCATTATTTAATTGTCAGCAAGCCATGTAATGCATTGTATGCTACCTTATAGGCATCTTATGCATTACAGTGGCAGTTAATTCTATACTTAGGCTGTCATTTTCAATTCAAACAAAATAATGTGTGCAAAAGTAAATTGGTAAAAGTGAAAGAATATATAGTATATTAGCACACTTGTATCTTATCCATACTGGCTAAAAAAAAAAAAAAATCAGGCTTAGTATTGGCTCAAAATGTCCCAATATGAGCAGTGTATACTATACTATACAGAGCACTCTGCCTCATTTCAAATGTACCCCTCACCACAGAACAAAACATCAAATCAAAAACTGTAACAAAAGGATTTCAACTCTTTGTTGGGTCTGTCTTATTTTCTGTAGAGTGACAGCTTAATAACAGTGGGCTTAGTTGCATAAGAGCGCACTGACAGGGTCAATGTCCTTATGAAGGCCTTTGCTTAGCCATTGGTCAGGGACAGGGCATTTAGCCATCAGCCATCCTCTCACTGGGTGACTGGTACTTGCTGACACTGAACCCAGTCAATGCAAGTTCACAACTGTGAGAGAGGCCTGTCAGCATCATTTCAGCACAAGACTGCAGTAAGAGCCAAGGGGTGGTTATTAGACAGCTGCTGCCCAATGCATAAAATTGAATGAGGGTTAAGGAACAATCACAACCGAGTCATTTTCTGAGTGAATGTGGAGCCAGGAGATAAATTCAACCCCCTAGACAATTGCTGCATGAGAGTAATTAATTCAGGTCATCATTAAACACTGCCGCTGCCATCAACAGGTTTCATCTCAACCTCAAGCAAACGCAGACGACTATGTAGGTGCAGAGGAAGTTCCTACTTAGCCACTGCTTTCACATTATAGTCATCTCTTACCAGGAAGTAAGTTAGGTAGTTACTTATAGTCATCTCAGTGATAGACAATCGTATCAAAAATGAAGATATTGTGAAGAGGCAAATACTTTAACGTTGGACATGAAAGGCCTTGTTGTTGAAGCTTATAAGTAGTTAGCTAGTTAGTGATTCCGCGTAAATGAATAAGTTAACCAACCAACCAACACTAGCTGTCCAGCTAGCTAAATAAGATACCCAGCGTTAGTACATGTCTGACAAAGAAGGGCAACTAATGTTAGGAAGCTTAAGTTAATCCTCAAACTTCCAAAGTTAGCTATCGCTAATTTAGTCAACGCAAGCTAACTGGCCAGCAGTAGGTTCAGTGTTGGTAGGTTGGGTCACATTACAGCTAATCTAACGTTAGTTGTCGACTGGCTCGCTGCTAGCCAACTATGTAGCTAACGTTATCTAGCTAACTAATTGGGCTAGCACAGTTTGCAAAACGATGCCCCTTACCAGTTGGTATTGGATTTTTCATCTACCACTTCTTTATATGCAGCTGTCAATGCAGGGCCATTTTTGCTGAGGTTAACTGCCATCGTTAAGCTGAGTATAGCTAGCCAGCTAGCTATCCGGGATGCGCCCTTCCTATTTGGAGGAGTGGCGACGATGCTGACTTCGAGATCTCAGTTATGCAGGAAGCTGATTTGGCCACTAACTGCATCACAGGCAGGACGTCCTGAGTGTCATATAGCGTGGCAGTCCGAAAGGGCGGAGCTTGCATTGGTGTATATTTATTTTCAACCCGGTTACGAACCGGTGCAAGGCCAATTTACTCTGAATTCTTCAGAATCACAAAATTATCGCTTTTCACCGCACGAAGAAGAGGATATTTTGATTCATCTATGCAAAGAAACCATTCACTGCACCGCACTGCCCTGCCGATAGTTCGCCCGGGCCACTGAATCAAACGTACCCCAGAGAGCAGTGCCCACAGGTACTCATTCTGTCACAGGTGGAGCTATCTACTGAATTAACTTATTCAACACATCAATTGCATCTTCATTTAGCATCTTCACTCCCATCTGGCCAACACAGGTGAACAGTTTCAGTGTACGGCAATGCTACAGTAGAGGGTATACACAGGTATATTACTCACCTCTTTCTCTGGGTATTAAGAATATAATCAGCCCTCAGCTCACAGGATACCCCCTCCTCCACTATCATTACACCACTGCTCTAACCCAGCATTACTTGAACATTAAAAAAAGACACGGAAAAAAATGTCAGACAATTGTAAAACAAAATGAGCTTTATTCATTTGTTTTGACAAAGTCAATGGTTATTTTGTGTATGCAAGGGGAGGTGGTTGTTCATGGTGACAGGTCTAGCACATAGATTCCAAATTTTAAGATGCATTATTGATGTTAGAAGGCTGGTCCTGCATTTCAGAGAAAGCAAGGCTGAATATTTCAAAAATTAGTGGTACTATGTAAATAGTCTTAGCAACTTGCATGTCTACTGATGAAATGAATGGCCCTTTAGGGGAAACAGCCCTGATAGCAAATTTACAGTTCATGAGATGTTCTCTTTATCTATATACAAAATGAGGGTTAAGGCTAAGATTTTAGTCAGAGGTGTTAGGCAGATGAATTGTAACGAAATCCCTGATATCTGGCAAATGGCTGTGAGGAGGTTCTCCAGAGTGCAAAGCATGCCAAGCTGCCTATATGAACTCTATTGAGAGCACACTGGACAAAGGAAGTCAATCTAGTTAGCGTCACTCACACCAGGCTGTCTGTCAAAAGGAACATGATGGATTGAGGCTGCACTCAATCGTACAATTGGAAGATTCTCGGCTTTCAAATAAATAAATAAATAGCCAAACAAACAACAATTTAACAATGCAAACTAAGTTTGGACTAGTAGTATTACACACAAGTCATTTTCAATTATGGTCTGGCAGCAAAAGGATTTTCACTGCATTCAGAGAGGATATGTTTTCAAAGCCTTTCAATATATACTCGATTTTCGAGACATCCAGTTCTGAATAGTTTGACAGTTTTCTCTACAGTTACTAACAATGATGAAAAACTATATTTGGCGATCAAACCATGGTGTTAATTCTACCATCAAAGATTATACAATTTTTATGGACCCTTAAGGATGAATCCATTCAATACAACACCTCAGTAGCAAATTTTCTTCCCCTTTCTGACAGAATTGTTAATTCCCTTTATATTGGCAGCATCAGAAAGTTATAGGCTACGTTTGATTAAAAAAAAATATCATATCCTAACTAGTTAATCCAGCAGCCACATTGGATTATATTGAAACTGATATTACATTATGACATATCACAATCATGTTCATTTCTGGTGACATGGAAAAAAATAGCCTAAAACTAAAGCTTTCAAAGATACAATAAAAATAAAAGGTAAGGTCACAAATATATCACCTAGGCAAACTGTTTTACTGTCAGTGTAGGTTATTAATCCCAAAACAAAACAAACATTTGCAGACCCAATGGTGAATGAGATATGAAAATAAAGAAAAGCTGATCCAAAGAGAATGACAAAGCTTCACATCACCTGATATTTATAGCAGATGAAATTGCCATGGCAAGTTATTACTGTGAAAACCATGGGGTACATATGACGAAATTCCACAAATCTTCAGAAATCTTCACCTCAAGTAACTAAGTGTACATGACTTCAAATTCCTAAAGTCTGCAAAATGTCAAGTCTGTTGAAGTTCCCATTTTGAGTATAAATGACACCAACTGTAACCAAAGGCTATTTCATTTTAGAAAACAGTAGCATGTACACGTTTATCAACAGCATAGTTAAAAGCTGTTTAAAACATTCACATCCAAGTGTTGTTCAAAAACAATAAAGGAAACTGGGGTGGTGACAAGAGGCTGGAGAGGGAGGGATAGTGAAAAAAGCCCCCTCTCCAAGGAAATGACAGTACTTCTGGGACAGCATATTGGATGTGCAACACAGAACATCGGGGCCTATAAGCATCAAGCATCAAACCTTAGGAGTGCTGATCTGAGACGGATTTGCCTCTTCAGGCATAGTGTGGATTATTTTGTCATGTACACTGACCAGTGAACCTAGATCAGTACTATTTTTGAGAAGTTTGATGATATGGCCCTGGTCATTTTTCTCACCATGGGTCACTGCAGTGTCCTTTCAAAGGCTGATGATTTGGCTGGATACCTGAGTAACTGTATTGAGGAAGTGGCAAACAGCTTAGCTGCATGCCAAGGTGTAGCTATGTTCACAGCTATACAATGATGACCATATACAACAGTAGGAGTTTGTGTACTATGACACCAGCCGTGGATGGATACTGAAAAAGATATAAGGGCAATGACAACATGGGTGAGAAAAATGGTAGAGGACATTCCCCCTTGCCTGTTTCTTACTCAACAGCAAGGCAAGGGGCAGCTAGGTCTTACAGCAGCTATCCAGTATCTTCAAAATCATTGAACACTGCTGCATCTCGAAATGCAGTGAGTGATAAAAACCAATCCTTCTTTCACATTGTTTCGGGGTAGAGACAGTATGTGTTGACCAGTATCCGGAACTGTTGTGAGCAACAGATCAACTGCTGGTAATGGCCATGCACCATTTTGTGCTGAACAGGGAACATTCTGCCTCAATTGCACGTGTACCGTTTGAAAACAATAACAACACAGAAAGGCCACTGAATACATGGAAATACAGTAATACAAGACATCCAGTGGGACACAGACAGTACCTTTGAAATGAGGGAGAAATTCATCTCCTAAATCAAACATTTTGCTTCTGAGTAACACAACGATATGACTTATATCAACAGTGATAATGATAAGAGTATGAATAGTAACACTGATAGTAATAACCACAATAGCAGAAGTAACAGTTAAAAGTCTGAGTGTGGTGGTATGGACTGTGAAGAGGTTCCAGTATCCATATGGGAGTGCTTTCAGGAGTCCATCAGGTCCTGCTCAGCACATCCATACAAGTCACGAAGGATAGCACATGGCAGCAGCTCAACACATTGAAAGCCAGGTGGCACTGTACCTCATTGTATCGCTTCCCTCTCCAAAAGATGGGGTGTTGTGTAGTTATATTTCCTCTCTTGCTCATTTGCCTTGCGTTAAATATCAAACGTGTTTCTTTACTTCTCTTTTTGTATTTTGATCTCACTGGCATTCTCACATTGCATACTTCTGTGTCCATTCTCTTGCTAGTCTGTTGTACCTGTAAAACAAATGCACAGTGTGATTAAATTCTTATGTCAACTTTCAAAGTAAGAACTTTGTCACTTCAGTATCGTAAGTGAGCAAGGTTGATGGGTGACTGTGGTAAAAGCACACATTCTGCACTCACTTTTCCCTGTCAGCTTTGTACGTATGGGCGATCTCCGGCACCAGTGGGTCATCCGGGTTTGGGTCACAAAGAAGAGAGCAGATAGACAATAGAACTATAGAGGAATGAATCAGAAATAATTAGATGAGATGACATTAACAGAATCACAATTGGCTATGGCCTTTAAAGAATTATACTAATCTGAATGACATTTAAATACACCTACAGATCATTCAAACGCAGAGCTTCCATCAACACTATCATGGTATACATTCATACACTATTTAACATATACAATTAACAATGCCCATTGCCCACTAGTGCGGCTGGGTATCATTTGAAATTTTTAGATAATCATCACAGTTCCAAACCATCAAATTGCTTTAATAAAACAATTGTTTTTCCCAAAAATTTTTATATTCAAACTCGATTTCCTAAGAGTAAATTATTTTCTGTGCAATATTTATACATCCCATTTGTTTTCCTGAATGCAGACACACCATGCAATTGTTTTTAATCAATAAAATGCCAATAAACTAGTATAAAACCTGAGATCTCATTCTAAGACTCCATAATCTAGACTATATCCACTAACAGGACTATAAATATAGGAATATATATATATATATATATATATATATATACACACACACACACATATAAAGTCCTGGGGCCTATACTACGAAGCAAGTTCAACAAAGTCAGGGTATGTTTGAGTTAGCCGGCTTCACTAAACCTAACATTGGCGATCCTGGATAACCGGTCTCACGTAGCTGGTTATCAACTGGCTCTGTCAACCCAGGATTTACCTAACAGCTATGAGGGCGTTCACAAGAAAGAGGCGGGGTTTGTAACAAATAGCCAATCACTTGCAACATGGACAGATCCAGATCAGACAATTCGGATAAGATAAGATGAAACTACTGATCCCCGTGGGGAAATTAGATAGTTGTGCAGCAAAAGTAATATGATTCAGTGGGGAAAAGGACATAGAATATAAGCGCAAAACCATAAAAATAAGTAATAGCCTAAAAATAGGCGAAAATAATAAAATAGGCTAATCAAACAATAAAAGCCATAAACAATAGACCTAATTATAGGATGATATAAGCCCTAATATTTCCTGCTGACATTTTCAACATGGGTATCGGAAAGAAATGGATAGCTACTAACATTGGGTTCTTCTCTCAAGAAGAACAAATTCTTATAATGAATAACTGTCAGCATTACAAAACATAACCGCGAAAAGTAAAAGTTGTTTCAGCTTCCAAGGCTAGAGAGGATTACTGGAGGAACTGCCCCGTCATTAGGACACAGTGGGCATATTTTTCATTGATAAAATAGTTTGTGGACACATTGAGGCTGTAAAAAGATTTTCTATTCATAAAGTCGGTCTCTTGTTCTTCAGGGCTGCGGTAATGGAATATGAATAGCCGACATTGAACCAAACACTGTTGGAAATCCAATTAAATAAAGTCAGCGCAATTAATATATGCAACAGTAACTTTAATCCATTAATAATATGGTCAATTAAGTAGCCTACCTGCTATATCTCCGATATAATAAGTTATCATGGAAAACAACGTGATTCTACTGGTCTGTAACCACGTCGCCCTGCGAACAGCACTTCTTACTGTCTGTTAATTCAAAAATAACAGTTTTCAATTTTTTATTGGGATTTTCATTTGTATATTTGTCCATATCGGGATCCTGTAGGAATGGTGACTCCCTGTTTCCAGAGAGCTGATTGGTCAGAAGGCGGGCCTTTCATACGTTTTGATCCGATACCCTGAACTTAACCTGCTCCGGAGCAGGTTAGCCGTGCAGCATAAGTTACCATGGTGATCTACCCCGGTTAGAAGTGAACCACCTTCGTGAGACCGAAAAGCCAGGGTTAAACCCAAAGCTAGCTCGCTAACCCCAAATCCTGCTTCGTAGTATAGGCCCCTGTTCTGGTTTTGAAAACAATATAAAAGACAAGGACAAGTTAATTTTGTAATTCCGATCTTGGGTGTGTGAAATATCAATCAAAATGCATTGTCTTCATCACAAATATCTGCTATGATCCCTTACCTTTTGATACTGTAAGTGCAGGTGACCACTGTGATCTCAATATATCCAGACAAATGCTTCCATTGCTGTTGATATTAGGGTGGTAAATTTTTGTTGTGAATGCAACCTGTGATGGGACAGAAGGAATATTGTGATTTACAGGTGAAGCCAATCGCTCTTAGCACAGTAGAATTAATGGCTGAAGGTGAGTTAGTAAAATGAGCTAAAGCCCCATAATGGAACACACAAGGCAGAAAGTCTTACTCACTTTTGGTGGCTTGAAGGGGTAATCTGTGGGGAAGTGAATGGTAAGGAAAAACACTCCACCTTGATAGGCGCTGTCATGCTATTGAAGTAAAATAAAGGCATGTTAAGTTTGTGGACAGCAATTTTACAATATTTTTAATGCATACTTCAAGTGAGTGAAGAATCAAATTCACTTACTGGACCCATTATTGTCGCTTGCCAATGAAACACTGAAAAAAACAAATTTAAAATATATAATAAATGCATTTATTTAAATTGAATTACAATACAATAGTCTATACATTTTTACTTGGAAGCAAACTATCGCCCGGTAGTGCAGTGATATAGCCTACTCACTGAGATGCACAGAAACACACAGGATAATTGCAGTGTTGAAAAATATACGCGTTGTAAACACAGCAATGAGGTACCAAGATTATGTTTATGATTTGCCCTACACTAAAACATTAATTATCTAGCTACTTACAATCATCTCCAACTGGTCCAGCAGAACACTGTGCAGGTGGGTCCCTCTGCAGGTCTGTTAGTTCCTAAAGGCAATACAATTGGTACATGATGAAACAGCCTAGACCTTACTGGTCAATCACATTACTATAACAACTAGGCTCCTTGCAAAGGCACACATGACAATTCAGTCACATTTTAAGTTGTGTTTGAAAAGTCTTTATCTTTTTTCCATATTTGGTAGGTGTGGGTACACAGGAAAATGTGCTGATACCAGTAGCTCATCACTAAGGCCAAGCACTATCTGTCGCAATGAGATCCAGCTAGGCAACATGCTTCAATGAGATCTAGCTAAGCAACATGCTTCAATAAGATCCAGCTAGGCAACATGCTTCAATGAGATCCAGCTAAGCAACATGCTTCAATAAGATCCAGCTAAGCAACATGCTTCAATGAGATCCAGCTAAGCAACATGCTTCAATGAGATCTAGCTAAGCAACATGCTTCAATGAGATCCAGCTAAGCAACATGCTTCAATGAGATCTAGCTAAGCAACATGTTTCAATGAGATCCAGCTAAGCAACATGCTTCAATGAGATCCAGCTAAGCAACATGCTTCAGAAGAAAAATAAAAACAACTTATAAGAAAGATTGAATGAAGGTGCTCATTTTTCAATCAATTGAGTCTGTTCAGCTTCAAAATAAAATGATATTTTACACAATCAGTAAAATTACTACATAAGTATGTGTCCCTTAATTCTGTTATCAACTGAGCAACAGTGTCTGATCAGTCACACTTCGAACAATGTTGACAACATTGACCAACAACAGAGCTGCCAGAACGCTAAAGTCTGTGTTCTGGTTTACGGTCTTCACAGAAAATGCATAGGAAGGTGAGTGAAGTCAGAAAACAGACCTTCCAGTTTAGTGTACTAGTGTTGAGTGAGAGAGTGAAGTGTAGCTCTGTGCCAGAGACCAGCCTCTTTTCAACTTTGACATTCAATGTCTCTTTCCATAGAGGTCTTGCTATATGCTAAGTGGACTAACTTAACTTAATTTCCTGGGTCCATTCCTCACCCCCCAGTAAATTTGAGCCATTGATAGACAAAGATTTGCCATTGCAGATTTCAGTGGCAGCCATGTTTGCTCCACTATCATGCACCATGGCTGTTGCTATGTAAATGGTGATTCTATGACAGCTGATTTCAAGAAGCAAATGTTTTGGTCTCTCATCAGTGTCAGGTTATGGAGACCACTGTTACAGACTAAATTCTCATAAATCACAAAGTTACAAATTACAGTAAGAAACAAATCTATGTTCTATAGACATAATAAAGGAAAGTGGACTATGTCAAAAATTTAAAATAAAAAAACATAGCGTAATTATATCAGCAGAGAATGGAAACGGCATGGCCAAACCCTACCTCCTTTACATACTACTCATGACATTATTATAAGCACAAACAGCAGCTGTTTAAACTTAAATTACCCCCGTTATTTAACAAGTCTTCATGTGAAGCCTGTCTATTCTGTTATATAAATACACACCCTGGCCTGCTCCAGTGCCCCATTTGCCATCCCATATATGGCAACATTGACATTGGGGTTCAATTTTGGCAACTTGCAAACAGCTGTCATGCAACGACTAAATACATCATCGGCCATACTCTTCATGGCTCACCTGAAGAATAAAGACAGCTGACAAGCTAAGGATTTTTGAAGCTATTCTACATGTCAACCGTTCAAACCAAAGACCTACATACTATGTACTGCTAGCCTAGCGCAGGTCTCCGGGGTAACTTCTTTAGCTTGTCTAGCCACCTTTAGGTACAGTATTGATCGCTAAGGTTGCTATCGGTAGCTCATTGTGTCTAGATAAGTATAAGTAATAAAAATTAAATATTAAACACAAACAAAAAATTTGTCATAATTATTGCGCTGCTATAATACCCATTGCTACAGTAGCAATGCACCAACAGGCCACCAGTGTGGTTAGCTCGTCTTTGTCTGTCAGTTATTTTTAAGAGGAGCACAAAAAAGCAAGCAAGTACGTTAAAAGGCGAAGTCGAACTACAGAAAAGGCTACACATTATCTTCATGGAGGGCCTCACATTTACAAAAATATATTTACTAGAATCTATGGCGTGCACATGAAAGAAATATACAAACAGCATCACGAACACTCACCTTTTGAATTCTTTTCAACGCCATTGCTTAAATGGCTATGCTAGCTAGCCTGACAGCTAACAGTTAGCACTTGACACATACAATTTGGGTTCAGTTGCCGGTGCTTTCAAATCACACCTTGCGTATAATCAGCAAGCCACGTTTAGCATGTAACCGGTTTGGAGATTTTTGGTTTCAAGTGCAACCTCTACGTCAAAATGTTGGCTAAATATTGGTCGTACTTTAGCTTACTAGAGCAACCTAGATATTTCACTCCCTCTCTCCTCTCATCGCTACTCTTCTTGGTGCCTGGCAGACAGGCTTGGTAATATCGCGAGACAACTAATACAACTCGAGAGTTAACAAATCCCTCCATGGTTGTAGTTCAAAACACATGCCTGCAAAGAAATATGACATTAGTTTATATTATAAGGCCAGAAATAAGCATAATACATTCTCCTGAGCCACTGTATATCACTTCCTATTTTGCAATCTCAATACAATGCTATCATGATATAGGTTTTGTTTTAATTGGGTTGTGCCGCAGGACCGTGGGCCATAACAGACTGGTTTCCAAGTAAATTTCGGTAGGTCTACGTTTGTCAAATCTGTCAGTTCTGCTAGCCACTTTGCCAGATATTGTGTTAGATCAGTATAATTTATTGTTAAAAAAAATGCATACTAAGAGCTATACTTGCCAGGTAAAATTCTCAATTGCTCTCCATTGTGGCTACCTAAAGTTAGCTCCATGTTTATAGTCCAAAAGCAAGAGACTTATTGCTAGTAGTAGTAGCTAGTAGTAGGAATTGTCATTTAATATAACATATCTATATTGATATTTTAAAATTAAGTTGTCAGCAGTCATGACATGAGAGTAAATCGACTACATGGGAGCAATTCCTGGCTTACCTAACGCAGCCTAATTTTCAGTGTAAGCTGTCGCCCAGCTGAATAAGATGCATTACTGAATATAACTGGGCAGAAATTATCAGTTTCTCCCTGCCAGAACTCCCTGTACAGATTATGTAGCTTGCTAGGCAACTGAACGCTATTGTGTTCACACATACTAATATACATAGGCCTACAGGTTCAACACAACTGGGGCTAGGTGTCCACAAGATGTCACTATTTGAAAAGAGCAAGAAGAGGGAGAGCCGGTCAGAAAAATACATGACTAGAGAAGTAGAACTGTGTATGTACCGGTATGTACAGCTTTGATTAGAACATGTTTTTTATGCTAACTACATGTTATTCACTGACTGCATATTGCATGCTGGAACTCAATGAATTTGTTTAAACTATTATTTTGAAATGAATTGTTTTAAGTAGAAATATGCATGACATTGAATCAGTACAGTACTGTGAAGTGAAACACATGTATTATATATCTCCTTTTCTAGGACTGTAAGAAGAAAGACTATAGAATTGTTCATTCAATACCCAATCATTGTAAAGGCATATTCATCTGAGTCAGCTGCATGCTCCAATTTCTGCACAGCCTTGTCTCGCAAAACCTCATGAGCTTCCCTTTATATGTCTTAAACAAGGGTGAAAAAAGAGCTCTCATTATTTTAGTGAGTATCTATGAATGGGTAGCAGTGTTCATTCTTCTTAAATGGCTGATTCAATGTCAGGTTGAGGATCCTATCGTCAATGTGACACTGAGAGGGACCATTTTCCTTTGGAAAGCTGGAGATTCCTTCAGATAATATCTTATTGTTTGCTCATCTCTGTGCTCTCAATGACCTGACTGTCCTCAGGGCCTGCCTGTAATCAGATTCAGCCAGCAGCAGAGGTAGCAGTTCGGGTCTTATGCAGCAGGGGCCTTGTGTTCTGAGTTTGTCTACTTGGAGAGGCCATTTATCAGCATGAGGTTTTCAGACACAGTCAAGCCCACACTTTGTTGGCTTGAAGCCCCAGCTCACAAAGCCTCCCACAGTCACCCTACTGTAGTTTCCTCTGAAATCTCAAATCGCATTGGTTTGCTAGCTACTGTGTACTTTAAACCTATAGGGTTTGTAGGTGACTGACTCACTTCTGAGCCCTTCAGTCATGGGGTGCATTAACTGCTACCAGGAGTGTTCAGAGAGATATGGATAGAGGACTAGTAATTTCTTTGTTTCTTAGGTAACTTATCACTGACCTGTATAGGGAAATTCCCACCTATACCCTGTAGTTGAGTTTTTAGTTACAGGACTGGCGCCCCAAGTTCCAAACTGATGTATGAGCCAAGGTGTGGATGCACCAGGACTGGGATGATATGGGTGGGGGTAGGGGCTTAGTTGACCTGTCTCACACGAAGAATATAGCCAAGTGCTGCAATTTGAAACCATGGACTAAGCAGAGTCTAGCGATCTGTCTTTTTGGTCACATGAATCACCGCTGGTAGACGTTCCATTGTATAACAGAAAGCATTCCATTCATTGTAGCGAATATGCTAAAGCTGTATCTGAACTTTAGTATATTCCTCTCTGTCGCACTTTTCCCATGGTTGCCATGACAAAGCACATATGCTCACAATCATTTTCACAATTATCTTAAATGGGTCTTGCTAATGTCTGAATTATCCAATAAAAGCACAACCAATTAACGCTGAGCACAAACTGCGCTCAGAGTCCCTGGAGGTGCTCTACCTTCGGTCAGTGTATAAGCTTTCTGAGGGCTCTCATATGGAACAAAGATCCATTGTTCTCACATACTAAGAGATATTTGTTCACTCCCTGTATCAATGGTCTTGATTTGATTATACACTCAGGCAATATGTGCAAGCAGTTCTCATGTTTGCAGTGAAGTCAGCAACTCTGCACAATCCAATAATTCTCGAGCTAAGCAATTGGGAAAAAAAGGCCATTATGTATGGAGCAATCAGTGTTTCATGGCTCATTTCCTTGGCTGTGATTTGATTTTGCTTGTCAGTGTTTAGGTGGCAGCTGACAGCCCTTTGACCCAGAGGATCTCTGAATTATTCCTCAAATCTTCCTGGTGCTTGTGTGGGTATCAGTGTGTTTTACAACTTAGGGCAATAAGTAAAGGTGCAGGATGAGAGCTGGTAACACTTTATTTGGATAGTACAATGTTGATACTATCAGATGACAAAAAGTAGATGTTCAACAAAGCGTAACTTGTTGAACCCTAACCCTAACCCATCTCCAAAGACTATGTAACCTAACCCTGACCTTAGCCTAACCCTAACCCTAACATTAACCCTGGCTCAGACACTGAATATCTATAGATGACTCTTCACACAATTATGAGTATCACTTGAAACTCAGTAGACTTTTTAGTGACACATTATAGTCGCTTGATCTGGTCTATCCAAATAGAGTGTGACCTGAGAGCTACAGTAGCCTCCTCTTGTCTCCTTGTATCGTCGTAAATTAAAACCAGCTGGTTCATGACTCTATTTGCTTGCTTGGCTTTTGAGGTTCGGTGGCATGCTCAGACTTATCATGAACTTATGATACAACAGTGTAAACATTTATAGCCTCAAGGATGTACTCATTAAGTGCCATTATTTGCTTTAACTGTGGCTGTAGTGAACTCTGCGGGCTTAAACTGGCCTAATTGCATAGCCGTTCAAGGGGTGTCTCATTTAAAAGCAGTGGTTTTAGCACAATAATAATGTTCCATTTAGGTGTTTACATCATTAATGTGGGTAAAATCCCAATGTCCCAAGCGTAACAGCTATTAAGCATGTAGCTTTTTCCTGAGACCACACCTGTTTCAAATGACCAGACAGAGTGATGACTTTAAATAAGTTTATTTAGGCCCTCAGTTACAGTTACTGCAAAATGGTTTTTATGTAAGAAACAATACTAAACAGTGTTGTATTGTTATTATAACAGCAAGAGTGAGTCATATATTCTACATCATATTCTACATTTAATCTACACCATGATTTTTGCGTTATTTGTTTAATACTTTGGTTATCAGGATTTAACTTCTCTCAAGAGAGAACAATGTATTGGATGAGAACAGAGTGAATCCAGTCCCCATTGTCTATCACGTCCGTCCGATCCGTCCTTATCAGACGTGGGTAGTGTGGAGCACAGACAAAAACCACACATTTAGTCATAAAGAACCAGTAGTCCTTAGGGGGTAAGTACTTAAAAACAATCCCCAGAGTCCCCTCTATCTGTCTGTTTCACCACACTTCTGGCAACGTGATTGACAGCTATGGAAACTGTTTTACTGTGCTGTTCTTGCAATGAGTAGTCTCCAGAGCCTAAGGTAATAACTAGTCTGGAGTGTTGACTAATACATTTAGTGGTGTCTCTGTGTAACCATTATCAAATGTGTTCCAGCTGTTTGAATTCTGATGACAAATTCAGGTTTTCCCAGTTTGCCGAGCTTCCTTGAGAGACAAAGGAGGGATTTCCTCTGAAACAGACGGGCAGTGGCAGTACCAGCGATTGGGCTTGGTACTGTTATCAGATGGAAAATCAGTCTAGATGTAAACTAATGATCTGCTACTTCAGCCAGTGTAGAAATGTAGCAGTAAGCAACAGTTGTATGAAATGATGTAGAGATCTTTTCTTATGTCTGCATGCTTTCTTTGTCCTGGAATGTAAAGACTCCGAACAGATTGACCTGGAAAAATGGGCTAATTAACACTGCGATGATGAACACAAATTGTTGGGCTTACATTTCAGGTATTAGCTGGACTGAGTCTGTATGGACCAAGAGTCTTGCTAAGAAATTGCACTTTTATATCCTGACAAAAGCAGTGGCATCTCGATTGACTGTGCCCTTGAAACCAAGTAGAGGCAGAGGGCCTTTTATGCTTTATTGAATAAAAACAACAAAAGATAGACAAGTTTAATTTACTTCACGTGTCAAGCGCAACAAAAAATGAACCGTCAAGGAATACAATGAGAATAGCTTATTGCAACAAAAATAAATAAATAAATAAAAGAAGTACAAAGCTTAAGTCCTTAACCTTGTTTGTTTGATGGTCACAGAATACAGTAATATTTTGTGACCTAGGAGGCAAGGAAATGTCCTTGTTATCTTTGTATTTTGGTTACAGCCAAACACACATACAATCACACACACACACACACAAACGAATTAGCACCACCTGATGCGGACATTATGACAGCTGTGTCACCCTCCCATTCTGTACTGGGAAACAGAAGAAGATTTGGGAGATTAGATTTGAGATTAGAGTGAATATCAATAGGATATGAAGAACAGAGGTAATAAAATATGCACCCATCAGTTGACAACATTTCATTGTGCATAGGTGTGTGTTAGTGCGTGTGTGTGTGTGTGTGTGTGTGTGTGTGTGTGTGTGTGTGAACCTAAGTGAGTGGGACACAGGGGCCTGTCCATCCTGCTTCACAATAAACAGTTTGTTTCCCAGGAGCACCCCTCATGTTCCTGTTGTTGGCTCCATCGCTGCTCACTGGGAAACGTCCTGGCCTCTATTGTCCAGGAGGTCAGGGGTCACAGGATGCTCCTAAAGGCCCAAAAGGGGAGGTAAGAGGTTGGATGTGAGGCATGATAAAGAGCTTTCCCTCCTTAAAAAACAAAAACATTAAAATTGCTTCTTTTTTTTCTCTCTTGTCACACCATCTTTCATTCTAAAACCCAGTCATTTCAAGAGTTTCAGGAAACTAAGTCAGGGTTTGAAGGCACAATGGACTGACTGACCATTTCATACTAAACATCCTGATTGCCTTTAGTTCGTTCTTCATGTGTAGAGCTCTGTTCCCTGTGTGCGTCCTTTGTACATCTTTATTAGCTCCTTCAGCGGAGCGATTTCCTTTAATGGAGGACATAGTACGCATGCTTTCCCATAGAAGTATGGGGAATTCATTCTAACCAGCAAATTGGGGGTAAGGCACATCATTAAAGAGAGAAATAGCCGAGAAAGGACTGGTTGTATCTTGTCGTTTCCACCTCACAAATGTTGTACCTCAACCGCAGACAGAGCTAAAACACTGTCTAAGACTCTGATATCCATCATGGTCTAGATATATGCTTATGTTTACAATGACCCTTCAACAGAATAGCACATAAACAGCCGTATAAATGCTGTTTTTGTAGCTAGATTAAATATGTCATTTCACAACAGCAGACGTTTATGGTACTTAAACAGAGACACCATGCTGCCATAATGGAAACTTCTCGCACCTCTCTTGAGACTGCATACAAACAGACAGCAGGTGCTGAGGTGTGTGTCGGTGTGTGTGTGTGTGTATGTGTGTGACAGCATCCATACAACATTTCCTGCACAAGCACACGTTTATTTTTGAAGACTTTTGAGAAATACTCTTATTTTTTATTGCAGTTGAGCCGAAGTGCTTTAGGGCCTGCAGCATGTCTTCTCCCCCTGTGTATTGGAGGAATGGGATGAGTAGATGTGCGATTCTCTGGACATTCTCAGGGACACATTCATCTTTTTTATGGCGCAAAGGACTACAGCTTTGAACAATATTCCAGATGCTCTTTGCATTGCATATTGTCAGCTTAATACTTGTCTTCTAATGGCATGCTATCCACCGCACCTTAAACGCTGCATTATTGTTAGGGTATGATGTTTGTGTATCTGCACCCATTTATTATGCTGATATGGTTTACTTTCATGTATGTACTATACCTCATATTTGATGTATACAAACAAGTATATACAATTTAACGTACCTGTCACACATGTATATATGGAAACAACTATTCACACTCTTTCCCATTGTTTTGTGTTCAAAAAGGTTTTTCCAAAAGTATCGAGAGTATTGTTCCTCGTTCTTGGCCTTGTAATTGTATTTGTGAAGACTTGGAACGTCTGCTGTAAAATGAGAAGTCAAATGTAACATGATAGAGGATAGCTGCTACACACGGTGATCTTCACTTTTCAACCACAGGCAATTATGAATATAATGCTCATAGTTTGAGTTACATACTATGCATTTTCCTCGGGGCCTGACCCTCACCCCATCTCGCCCTATCATATCAGGTTAGGAGTTACTGGAGGAGGGAGGTGACAGCTGGAAATGGTTTGGGGGTCTCCGGATAGTTTGTTTTCAGACCATGCTGCAGGGAATGGATGAGGGGAAGTCGATGAGGGACACATGTAGGTTAGCTATTGGCTGTAATGCTGTGCTTCTCATGGTGTCAGTGCTGTTACCGTGAATGGTATCACTGTAAAAATACCCAGTGCAGCATGTCAAGTTGACTCATAGTGTTCATCTCCGTACGTATGGCAGGGCGATCTGGGCTGTCAAGGTATGCCAGTAATGTGCCACTATCTGAGTTAATTAGACTCTGTGTGCCTTGAATTTTCCTGGAGCACTTTGACCTCTTGTGGATTAATTTCCTGGTCTGTTGTGTTTCTAAGTCTGCAACTGGGCTCTGGCATAACTTGCGTTCTCACTTCCCAATCCTACTCAGATGGCGGGGTGCTTTTCCTTTCTTTATGACCAAATAAATCTGACTGGTGCCAAAGAAAAAAATGGGATTAAAATTCCCCTTTCGCTGTCTTGAGGAGCCCAGCTGCACGGCACTGTTTGTTTTCCACAGCGCGGTGCAGCTGCAGAGTCGAGCATTACAGAGAGGTAGGCCAAAGCAAAACAGAAATGACTTATTTTTATTGGCACATACATTCCCATTCACCGAGTGATAATTGCGTTGTGGAATTAGTAAAAAAGAACAACAGTCTGGTTAAAACCATGTTAATGTGGTTAAACATGCTTTCTTTCTAGATGTATTGCATTCGAGGTGGTTTCCTTCACTCGGACGTTTTTTACAGTAGCTCTTTTTCTCAACAACAGATCTCTACACTTACCACAGTCTATTTCAGAGAACATACTAGCAGCCTGCCTACTGCATGACGCTGTAGTGGTTAAACACAACAGTGACAAGGCTGATGCCTGAACATAAAAAATGATAATAGCCTAGATGGCTTAATGCTGAAGTAAGCTTTACAGAACATCAGGCTGGAGTGTCCATTAGTTTAGTTTTGTATATTTCTTTAGAAAGATTCAGCTATTTCTTGCCAGCACCGGGGCGGCTGGTCATTCTGTGCAACACACAGAGGATTGGAGGTGGAGAGAGGTAAGATGAGATGCACCGACAGATAACTCAACACAAGAAGAAATGTGGCACAGCAGGTAAGACATGTCTGTGAGCAATATCGTCTATGGCACCATTCAGATGGTTTACTTGTAAATGCTGTCTGAATGTAAATGAGCATGACTGCCCAGCAGGTTTGTGCGAGCTCACTCTCTGCTGAATGCACTCACTCGATACCTGGGCTGACCTTGGAGCACGTTGGTTAAAGAAGAGAGAAGGCTGAGCTTTACTCAATAATCTGACATATCTGATACCATTGCTCTTACAATTCTGTTTTTTTTTTTTTCACAAACAGTCCTCTACCATCATGTCAATTTTCAGTTCTTAGAGTCCTGATGCCTCTGATCAACGTGACTCAGTTCCCCCATGGAATATACTGCCAGCACATCAATGTACTAACAACAAAAACACGTTGCCTATTTCACCCTCTGCATTTAATGACAGTGTTCAATATAATTCCACATCTACCAGAAAATAAGATCTGTACTTTCCACAGAAACAATTTACGCTGTCACAGATATGTATAGAT